>NW_027638622.1:75000-275000 GCF_951216825.1 Electrona antarctica
AATACTTCACTAAGATACCCATGCACCTGTCTAAATACTTCACTAAGATACCCATGTACCTGTCTAGATACTTCACTAAGATACCCATGTACCTGTCTAAATACTTCACTAAGATACCCATGCACCTGTCTAAATACTTCACTAAGATACCCATGTACCTGTCTAAATACTTCACTAAGATACCCATGTACCTGTCTAAATACTTCACTAAGATACCCATGTACCTGTCTAAATACTTCACTAAGATACCCATGTACCTGTCTAAATACTTCACTAAGATACCCATGTACCTGTCTAGATACTCTGAGAGTGTAACACATGGAACCAAATGGACCCTTACGGGTCAGTGACTCTGAGAGTGTAACACATGGAACCAAATGGACCCTTACAGGTCTGTGACTCTGAGAGTGTAACACATGGAACCAAATGGACCCTTACGGGTCTGTAACTCTGAGAACTCTGCAACACAACACGGCTACATACAACGCGTGTCACTGTGGACTTCTGTATCTGTGGACTTCTGTATCGCAACGCGGGGCAACGCAACTCTGGGATGAGCGGGCCGAAGGCCCGCGAAATTCTAGTACTGTACATTTCAGAACCATGGACAGTGCCCTGATATATCACACACACACACACACACACACACACACACACACACACACACACACACACACACACACACACACACACACACACACACACACACACACACACACACACACACACACACACACACACACACACACACACAATGTGTGATTTCATTTCAATGTGAGTACTCGTGACTCGTGGGGTGTGTGTGTGTGTGTGTGTCTGTGTGTATTCAACCTGAATACATAACGCATTCTAGTCGTCAGCGTCACCTCTAGCATTCTGTGACTCCTACACTAGCACGTGCATGCACGCGTACGTGCCTGCGTGCGTGCGTGCGTGCGTGTAACTTCTAGTACACTCCAGAGAGACGATGAAATGACGAGTGTTAAGATGAGTCACTTTAGAACGAGGTTACCTCGTTAATCGGTTACCTCGGTTTCCTTCTACTTCCTACATACCATGACTACATAGTGACAACACTTCCTACTTCCTACATACCATGACTACATAGTGACAACACTTCCTACTTCCTACATACCATGACTACATAGTGACAACACTTCCTACTTCCTACATACCATGACTACATAGTGACAACACTTCCTACTTCCTACATACCATGACCACATAGTGACAACACTTCCTACTTCCTACATACCATGACTACATAGTGACAACACTTCCTACTTCCTACATACCATGACTACATAGTGACAACACTTCCTACTTCCTACATACCATGACTACATAGTGACAACACTTC
This sequence comes from Electrona antarctica, assembly GCF_951216825.1. NCBI lineage: Eukaryota > Metazoa > Chordata > Actinopteri > Myctophiformes > Myctophidae > Electrona > Electrona antarctica. Next base: position 76,361 of record NW_027638622.1, read on the forward strand.
CTACTTCCTACATACCATGACTACATAGTGACAACACTTCCTACTTCCTACATACCATGACTACATAGTGACAACACTTCCTACTTCCTACATACCATGACTACAAAGTGACAACACTTCCTACTTCCTACATACCATGACTACATAGTGACAACACTTCCTACTTCCTACATACCATGACTACATAGTGACAACACTTCCTACTTCCTACATACCATGACTACATAGTGACAACACTTCCTACTTCCTACATACCATGACTACATAGTGACAACACTTCCTACTTCCTACATACCATGACTACATAGTGACAACACTTCCTACTTCCGACATACCATGACTACATAGTGACAACACAACCAAGGAAGCTTTGAGAAGGAAGTGTCATGGTCACGTGACACCATGACACTTTGAGAAGGAAGTGTCATGGTCACGTGACACCATGACACTTTGAGAAGGAAGTGTCATGGTCACGTGACACCATGACACTTTCATGTCACACAACTGCACAAATATTCTTTAGTTTGGGGTTAAGCAGGCCAGCCTGATGGAGGGTAAAGGAACTGGTCTCTATACTGCCTCCCCCTGGCCAGCCTGATGGAGGGTAAAGGAACTGGTCTCTATACTGCCTCCCCCTGGCCAGCCTGATGGAGGGTAAAGGAACTGGTCTCTATACTGCCTCCCCCTGGCCAGCCTGATGGAGGGTAAAGGAACTGGTCTCTATACTGCCTCCCCCTGGCCAGCCTGATGGAGGGTAAAGGAACTGGTCTCTATACTGCCTCCCCCTGGCCAGCCTGATGGAGGGGAAAGGAACTGGTCTCTATACTGCCTCCCCCTGGCCAGCCTGATGGAGGGTAAAGGAACTGGTCTCTATACTGCCTCCCCCTGGCCAGCCTGATGGAGGGTAAAGGAACTGGTCTCTATACTGCCTCCCCCTGGCCAGCCTGATGGAGGGTAAAGGAACTGGTCTCTATACTGCCTCCCCCAGGCCAGCCTGATGGAGGGTAAAGGAACTGGTCTCTATACTGCCTCCCCCTGGCCAGCCTGATGGAGGGTAAAGGAACTGGTCTCTATACTGCCTCCCCCAGGCCAGCCTGATGGAGGGTAAAGGAACTGGTCTCTATACTGCCTCCCCCTGGCCAGCCTGATGGAGGGTAAAGGAACTGGTCTCTATACTGCCTCCCCCTGGCCAGCCTGATGGAGGGGAAAGGAACTGGTCTCTATACTGCCTCCCCCTGGCCAGCCTGATGGAGGGTAAAGGAACTGGTCTCTATACTGCCTCCCCCTGGCCAGCCTGATGGAGGGTAAAGGAACTGGTCTCTATACTGCCTCCCCCTGGCCAGCCTGATGGAGGGTAAAGGAACTGGTCTCTATACTGCCTCCCCCTGGCCAGCCTGATGGAGGGGAAAGGAACTGGTCTCTATACTGCCTCCCCCTGGCCAGCCTGATGGAGGGTAAAGGAACTGGTCTCTATACTGCCTCCCCCTGGCCAGCCTGATGGAGGGTAAAGGAACTGGTCTCTATACTGCCTCCCCCTGGCCAGCCTGATGGAGGGTAAAGGAACTGGTCTCTATACTGCCTCCCCCAGGCCAGCCTGATGGAGGGTAAAGGAACTGGTCTCTATACTGCCTCCCCCTGGCCAGCCTGATGGAGGGTAAAGGAACTGGTCTCTATACTGCCTCCCCCAGGCCAGCCTGATGGAGGGTAAAGGAACTGGTCTCTATACTGCCTCCCCCTGGCCAGCCTGATGGAGGGTAAAGGAACTGGTCTCTATACTGCCTCCCCCTGGCCAGCCTGATGGAGGGGAAAGGAACTGGTCTCTATACTGCCTCCCCCTGGCCAGCCTGATGGAGGGGAAAGGAACTGGTCTCTATACTGCCTCCCCCTGGCCAGCCTGATGGAGGGGAAAGGAACTGGTCTCTATACTGCCTCCCCCTGGCCAGCCTGATGGAGGGGGAAAGGAACTGGTCTCTATACTGCCTCCCCCTGGCCAGCCTGATGGAGGGGAAAGGAACTGGTCTCTATACTGCCTCCCCCTGGCCAGCCGAGGCGCCTGATGGAGGGGAAAGGAACAGGTCTCTATACTGCCTCCCCCTGGCCAGCCGGGGCGCCTAATGGAGGGGACAGGAACTGGTCTCTATACCGCCTCCCCCTGGCCAGCCGGGGCGCCTGATGGAGGGGAAAGGAACTGGTCTCTATACTGCCTCCCCCTGGCCAGCCGGGGCGCCTGATGGAGGGGAAAGGAACTGGTCTCTATACCGCCTCCCCCTGGCCAGCCGGGGCGCCTGATGGAGGGGAAAGGAACTGGTCTCTCTATACTGCCTCCCCCTGGCCAGCCGGGGCGCCTGATGGAGGGGAAAGGAACTGGTCTCTATACTGCCTCCCCCTGGCCAGCCTGATGGAGGGGAAAGGAACTGGTCTCTATACTGCCTCCCCCTGGCCAGCCGGGGCACCTGATGGAGGGGAAAGGAACTGGTTGCGTGTTCCTTCCACGCGCTATGTCCAACCGGGGAGACTCCCCCCTGTCAGGTGTAAAGGAGCAACTTGGACACTCAGGCATGAAGGAAGCATGAGTTCAAGTCCGTTGCTCTCCCCAGGTTGGCGGAGGGTTTGTAGAGCCCAGGATCACATTAGATAATTGACACAGGGGTGAAAGATGGGTTACAAAATTGTGGGATCAAAATTATTAATAAAAAAAAAAGAAAGTGGAGAAGACAAACAGTTATAGGCCTACAGAGGGGTCTGTGTGGACATCTGGGCTGTGGAGGCCAGACGGTAGTTAGACGTCTGGGCTGTGGAGGCCAGACAGTAGTTAGACGTCTGGGCTGTGGAGGCCAGACGGTAGTTAGACGTCTGGGCTGTGGAGGCCAGACGGTAGTTAGACGTCTGGGCTGTGGAGGCCAGACGGTAGTTAGACGTCTGGGCTGTGGAGGCCAGACGGTAGTTAGACGTCTGGGCTGTGGAGGCCAGACGGTAGTTAGACGTCTGGGCTGTGGAGGCCAGACGGTAGTTAGACGTCTGGGCTGTGGAGGCCAGACGGTAGTTAGACGTCTGGGCTGTGGAGGCCAGACGGTAGTTAGACGTCTGGGCTGTGGAGGCCAGACGGTAGTTAGACGTCTGGGCTGTGGAGGCCAGACGGTAGTTAGACGTCTGGGCTGTGGAGGCCAGACGGTATTTAGACGTCTGGGCTGTGGAGGCCAGACGGTAGTTAGACGTCTGGGCTGTGGAGGCCAGACGGTAGTTAGACGTCTGGGCTGTGGAGGCCAGACGGTAGTTAGACGTCTGGGCTGTGGAGGCCAGACGGTAGTTAGACGTCTGGGCTGTGGAGGCCAGACGGTAGTTAGACGTCTGGGCTGTGGAGGCCAGACGGTAGTTAGACGTCTGGGCTGTGGAGGCCAGACGGTAGTTAGACGTCTGGGCTGTGGAGGCCAGACGGTAGTTAGACGTCTGGGCTGTGGAGGCCAGACGGTAGTTAGACGTCTGGGCTGTGGAGGCCAGACGGTAGTTAGACGTCTGGGCTGTGGAGGCCAGACGGTAGTTAGACGTCTGGGCTGTGGAGGCCAGACGGTAGTTAGACGTCTGGGCTGTGGAGGCCAGACGGTAGTTAGACGTCTGGGCTGTGGAGGCCAGACGGTAGTTAGACGTCTGGGCTGTGGAGGCCAGACGGTAGTTAGACATCTGGGCTGTGGAGGCCAGACGGTAGTTAGACGTCTGGGCTGTGGAGGCCAGACAGTCGTTTTTTGCCACTCACTAAACTCTGTCTAGTCACTAATCAGCACAAATAATTATATTTATAACGTGATTAATCCGTTCTCAAATCTTCTATTAACGTCTAGGTGTGATGTCGTGTTTATAACGTGATTAATCCCTTCTCAAATCTTCTATTAACGTCTAGGTGTGATATTTATAACGTGATTAATCCCTTCTCAAATCTTCTATTAACGTCTAGGTGTGATGTCGTGTTTATAACGTGATTAATCCCTTCTCAAATCTTCTATTAACGTCTAGGTGTGATGTCGTGTTTATAATGTGATTAATCCCTTCTCAAATCTTCTATTAACGTCTAGGTGTGATGTCGTGTTTATAACGTGATTAATCCGTTCTCAAATCTTCTATTAACGTCTAGGTGTGATGTCGTGTTTATAACGTGATTAATCCCTTCTCAAATCTTCTATTAACGTCTAGGTGTGATGTCGTGTTTATAACGTGATTAATCCCTTCTCAAATCTTCTATTAACGTCTAGGTGTGATGTCGTGTTTATAACGTGATTAATCCCTTCTCAAATCTTCTATTAACGTCTAGGTGTGATGTCGTGCTCATTTCAGCACGGCTGGAGAGCCTGTTTCAAACCGACTGCTTATTGGTCAGAAGAACTACCTTTAGTAATATCAATATATATTTTCTTAAACTGTCATTACGACGGCATCAAGGCCCGCCAAAATACATTTTGTTCGACTAAATCAACCGTAGATTTAGTCGACTAAACTCTTATGATATTTAGTCGACTAAAACTAGACTAACACCAAAACATTCCAGGTGACTTAAATGTGACTAAAACTAAATGAAAACTATTCAAGAGACTATGACTAAAACTAAAATCTAAATTTGCTGCCAGAAACAGTGACTCATATAATAGACATATAAACGTCTCTGGAGCGTATTGCGAAGCCCCGCCCCCCCCCGGAAGCATGAGCGTAGCCCCGCCCCCCACGGAGCACATGTTCGGGTCTGAAGTCCCGGAAAAGATGCGCTGTGATTGGCCAGTAGACACTTGAGTGGCAGCGTGACGTAGCGTATAGCCTTCCACACTCCTGGCGTACTTCCTCTCCCAGTGTAAATTATTCCGCCCCTCCCGTCGACAGCCAATGAGGTCGCTCCAACGAACTGTAGCGGCCAATGAGGCATCTATTTTTTGAGCGGTGCTAGCCCCTCCCCTAGCCCCTCCTATACAAAGGTTTAATGTTTGTCTTTAGTTCAATGTTTGGTTTATACATAACACATTGACAATGAAAGGAACATTTACGTCATATTGTCTCTTTATTGTTAATGGCCTTTAATGTTTGTGTTGGCACTGTTTGTTTTACATCACCATTACATCACCTAATCAACATGAGTTAGACTTAAATATATTAGCGCCCCTCACTTCACACGGGTGTGATTTAGAGACAACAGGTCTATCTCTACACCTGTTGTAAACACATCATCATCTCCCTCTGGTGGACGCCAGTGGGATCGCGCTCTATAGCACACACACACACACACACACACACACACACACACACACACACACACACACACACTTCATTGCATCATGATCATCCCACGCACGTTTGTCATCTTATGCAGTCTCTCTCTCTCTCTCTCTCTCTCTCTCTCTCTCTCATGTGGATATACAGTAGCCTAGCCAGCAGGCCACAGGCTTCCCAACACACACACACACACACACACACACACACACACACACACACAAACACACACAGCCAATAGGGCTAATATATAAATAAACACAAACGCAGCATATTAATTGAACAATAAGTCATTCTCATGTCAGATCAAATCTAAACGGATTAAACAATAAACCCATAATCAGACTCACCAACTCCGATCTTCTCCTCCTCGGTGGGAACCCACATATTGTTAGCTTTATATTATATTATCTTTCTTCTTCTTCCTGTTGATGTTTCTGTTCGTCATGTCTGTCTGAGAACATGGAGGTTGGAGAGGACAGCAGACACATATATCCATATGGAACGCTCCGTGGAGCCTGCAGACAGCTTGTAGATCTGTTAGAGGCTACAGCAGACACATAGATCCATATGGAACGCTCCGTGGAGCCTGCAGACAGCTTGTAGATCTGTTAGAGGCTACAGCAGACACATATATCCATATAGAACGCTCCGTGGAGCCTGCAGACAGCTTGTAGATCTGTTAGAGGCTACAGCAGACACATATATCCATATGGAACGCTCCGTGGAGCCTGCAGACAGCTTGTAGATCTGTTTAGAGGCTACAGCAGACACATATATCCATATGGAACGCTCCGTGGAGCCTGCAGACAGCTTGTAGATCTGTTAGAGGCTACAGGATACATCCATGATCAGATACGGTGGAACTGGAGCTCCTGTCCCCGCCGTAGAGCAGCCTAGAGGCGGCTAGGAGAGCCGCTGCTACAACACACACACTATAGATCCATCCATGATGGCTTCGGCTCGTTCTATGGAGCCTGTGGACAGCTTGTAGATCCGTTATAAGAGGCTACAGCAGACACATAGATCCATCCAGGATGCTCCGTGTTAGCCTGCAGACAGTTTGTAGATCTGCTGTTAGTTAGGAAGGAAGGAGGCTAACAGAGGAGACAGATCTCTCCTCAGAGCCTTGCGGTTCCTTCCCTAGGCCGTCCAACAACACACAGACATCCCTGGGAGTCCAAACGGAACCAAATGGACCCGCAATGCTATCCTAGCGGTGCTGCTTCCTTACATGATGGAGGAAGCAGGCATCCTCATCCTCCTCATCATCATCCTCATCAGGTCTCCATTAGATAACATCCTCCTGATGAATTGAAGAGCAGCCTCCGGTAGCTTAATGGAGCAGAGAAGAGAAACCCTATGATTGTACCTTCATTAAGTCTGTTGTTGTTGTCATTATATTTATGATGATGATCCCTCCGTGCGTCTCTCTCTCTCTCTCTCTCTCTCCTCTCTCTCTCTCTAGCTCTCTCTCTCTCTAGTTCTCTCTCCCCTCTCTCTCTCTCTCTCTCTCTCTCTAGTTGTCTCTCCTCTCTCTCCCCTCTCTCTCTCTCTCTCTAGCTCTCTCTCTCTCTAGTTCTCTCTCCTCTCGCTCTCTCTCTCTCTCCCTAGCTCTCTCTCTCTCTCTCCCTCTCTCTAGCTCTCTCTCTCTCTCCCTCTCTCTAGCTCTCTCTCTCTCTAGTTCTCTCTCCTCTCTCTCCCTCTCCCTCTCTCTAGCTCTCTCTCTCTCTAGTTCTCTCTCCTCTCTCCCCTCTCTCTCTCTCTCTCTCTCTCTCTCTCTCTAGTTCTCTCTCCTCTCGCTCTCTCTAGCTCTCTCTCTCTCCCCTCTCTCTCTCTCTCTCTCTCTAGCTCTCTCTCTCTCCGATCTGATGCAGTGAGTCTCTCTCCTCGATGCGCGCGCGTCCACGGTCCTCCACCTACGGGGAAACCGCGCGCACGCACGCACGCACGCACGGAAACCACACGCAGCACGCGTCGCACGGGGGAAATTGTAATTTCTCCAACAAACCAAACGCTAGTAGTAATATTAATATTATCCAAGCAGCGGGAATTAGATCTCCTTGTCTAACTTATTTCTCTTCAGTTCCTCCTCCTGGTCGGTGACATGTTGTCTGTGTGTGTTTTCCTGTTATTTATGTCTAGTTGTTTGGTGTTAAAGTTAAAGTGTAGGTCGTGACGCCGAGATGTTTCTGTTCTGTTTCTGTGATGATTCTAAATCTAACACAGCTGAGACACTCTGCTGTGTGTGCGGTAACCTTACTCCGCCATGCGGTGGCGGTATTGAGTCAGTTATGTGCGCCATCTGATGCGTTTGTCAACACTGATGTGTCAAGAAAGAAAGAAAGAATGCAATGCTATATTCAGCACCTTTTAAAATAGGTTTTTATTGAGAACCATTATGATTATTTTTTCTTTTATAGAAAACAAAAAAGAGGGACAAAAAGGAGAAAGAAAACCCTAAAACTGATGGAAAACATCTGAAAATAAAACTGTGTCCAGTTTCAACCACATCAGTGGATCCTGTCTAGTAATCGTTTCTACTCAAATAACGGACGAGGGGCAGCCAAACCTTATCACATTGTCATTGATTGATTTGAGTTTTCAGAATTACAGTACATTTCAAGCACAATTAACTCAATACCTAAGACTTAACTGTGAGTGGACGACCCAATTAAGCATTACACTTGTTTACAAGAGGGTCCACCTTGTTCAATTCATCAAAACATTTAGAGACGTACAAATAGACACTTCTATATAGTCAAAGAACAGAACAGGAATTCATCATAAAGGAGGTAAAAAGGGAAAAGAAACCTATACAGTGAGGGGAAAAAGGGGGGGGGGGATTCCGATTTTACGGGGGCCAGTTTCGAATTGCAGCCGTCCGTAGGTTCCCTTTGAGAGCGGTTTTGAAGGAGTCAATGGATTTGCATGTCTTAATGACTGTTGGTAGGGCGTTCCACATTTTTGTGGCATAGGAGCGAAAATAATTTAGTCCCTTGTTTGTGCCGAATCTGGGTTGTACATGGTTAGTTGCACTTCCTCTGGTGTTGTGGGTGTGGACTTCGTTGACATTAAGGAAGTATTTAGACAGGGATGTGCACACATAGACAGCCCCTGCCCTTTTACCCGTCTGTAAAACAACTGCCCTTTTACCCGTCTGTAAAACAACTGCCCTTTTACCCGTCTGTAAAACAACTGCCCTCTCCAGACCACGAATGCAGCATTTACTACATGGTGAAAGAAATGCCAATGCTCTCCTCTCCTCCCCCCCTCCCCTCCCCCTGATCTACAAGCTCTCAACGCGTTGCACCGTGACACGTTGTGAGCTTGTAGATCTGCCATTTTCCCTATTTTTGTCCAAAAGTGTCCTCTTACGGGATTTCAGCCCCTGCCTCTCTGACACTCTGCAGTCTGCACGTCTCTGCTCTCGTCAACAGAATGATTAGTACAGGATCAATATGAATATTCAAAATATCAGAGAGTGTCTCAAATATCTTAATCCAATATATTTGTATCCGAGGGCAATACAAGTAAATTTTCTTCCCAAATATAATTCAAAAAGTGAAACTTTCATTTATATTCTCAATTCATTGTGCATGAAGTAGTATTTAAAACTGTTTTTGTTTTGTCATGTCCAGAGTCTCAACACAACCGTCTATTATGATATTTTACAGCACTGTGCGCCTCCGTACATTGACAAGCTTTATGTTGATGCTGATCTTCCTTTTCCAGCAGCGTGTTGAGACTCTGGCCTTGACAAAACACAGTGATGATTTAGGGCCATGTTATCTGCTATGGTGTTGGTCCACTGACAGATACAACATGTTATCTGCTATGGTGTTGATACTCTGACAGATACAACATGTTATCTGCTATGGTGTTGATACTCTGACAGATACAACATGTTATCTGCTATGGTGTTGATACTCTGACAGATACAACATGTTATCTGCTATGGTGTTGGTCCACTGACAGATACAACATGTTATCTGCTATGGTGTTGATCCACTGACAGATACATGTTATCTGCTATGGTGTTGATACTCTGACAGATACATGTTATCTGCTATGGTGTTGGTCCACTGACAGATACAACATGTTATCTGCTATGGTGTTGGTACACTGACAGATACAACATGTTATCTGCTATGGTGTTGGTCCACTGACAGATACAACATGTTATCTGCTATGGTGTTGATCCACTGACAGATACAACATGTTATCTGCTATGGTGTTGGTCCACTGACAGATACAACATGTTATCTGCTATGGTGTTGATACACTGACAGATACAACATGTTATCTGCTATGGTGTTGGTCCACTGACAGATACAACATGTTATCTGCTATGGTGTTGATCCACTGACAGATACATGTTATCTGCTATGGTGTTGATACTCTGACAGATACATGTTATCTGCTATGGTGTTGGTCCACTGACAGATACAACATGTTATCTGCTATGGTGTTGGTACACTGACAGATACAACATGTTATCTGCTATGGTGTTGATCCACTGACAGATACAACATGTTATCTGCTATGGTGTTGGTCCACTGACAGATACAACATGTTATCTGCTATGGTGTTGATACACTGACAGATACAACATGTTATCTGCTATGGTGTTGGTCCACTGACAGATACATGTTATCTGCTATGGTGTTGGTCCACTGACAGATACAACATGTTATCTGCTATGGTGTTGATACACTGACAGATACAACATGTTATCTGCTATGGTGTTGATCCACTGACAGATACAACATGTTATCTGCTATGGTGTTGGTCCACTGACAGATACAACATGTTATCTGCTATGGTGTTGATCCACTGACAGATACAACATGTTATCTGCTATGGTGTTGGTCCACTGACAGATACAACATGTTATCTGCTATGGTGTTGATACTATGACAGATACATGTTATCTGCTATGGTGTTGATACTCTGACAGATACAACATGTTATCTGCTATGGTGTTGATACACTGACAGATACAACATGTTATCTGCTATGGTGTTGATACACTGACAGATACAACATGTTATCTGCTATGGTGTTGGTACACTGACAGATACAACATGTTATCTGCTATGGTGTTGATACTCTGACAGATACAACATGTTATCTGCTATGGTGTTGGTACACTGACAGATACAACATGTTATCTGCTATGGTGTTGATCCACTGACAGATACAACATGTTATCTGCTATGGTGTTGATACACTGACAGATACAACATGTTATCTGCTATGGTGTTGATCCACTGACAGATACAACATGTTATCTGCTATGGTGTTGATCCACTGACAGATACAACATGTTATCTGCTATGGTGTTGATCCACTGACAGATACATGTTATCTGCTATGGTGTTGATACTCTGACAGATACAACATGTTATCTGCTATGGTGTTGATCCACTGACAGATACATGTTATCTGCTATGGTGTTGATACTCTGACAGATACAACATGTTATCTGCTATGGTGTTGATACTCTGACAGATACAACATGTTATCTGCTATGGTGTTGATACTCTGACAGATACATGTTATCTGCTATGGTGTTGATACTCTGACAGATACAACATGTTATCTGCTATGGTGTTGATACACTGACAGATACAACATGTTATCTGCTATGGTGTTGATCCACTGACAGTGCAAACTTTACCCTGGTTTAAACACAGACATCTTTTTAGAGTAACCTACATTGTGCTTCAGTATGTTGACAAGCTTCATGGAGATGCTAACTTTCCTTTCCAGCTCGATTTGGCACCTGCCCACAGAGCCAAAACTACTAGTAACTGGGGTACTGACCATGGTATTACTGTGTTTGATGGATAATTTTGAGTTATGGTAGATCTGTTAGTTTGGTGGATGGAATTGTAAATGTTCCCTTTGGCCCAGACCGTGTTCCATATAGGTCATATTTTGTCATCTTGCCCTTTTATCATCAGTTTACTCATAGCCTACTGCCTGTTTACTCCGGGTTGTTCATCTTATCCTTGATATTATTATTATTATTTTATATCATATTTATATTATGGATTTCCTGACGCCACATTCAGATTTAATATCTTGTTGACTCCTTATTCAGTCTCCATACTGTCTGCCTGTAGCCACAAAACTCGCATACTGAGAGGTCTATTTTGATATAAGACTGCATGCATTTGACCTTGGTGCCTAGTGAGAGAGTAGATAGGAGTATTTCTCTCTGTCGAAAGTTTACAGCTAGCAGGGAAAGAATGTTATCTTCAGGTTGCCATAGCAACGCCAGCCTCTGAGCTTTCCCGGTTTATGGCCCTCAATGACGGAACCAAGGGAGCTGTCATGATACCAGTCTCATCATCCATGTGCTGGTCCAATGAATGCTCGACAACCAGCGCCAGCGTGGCATAGTGCGGAAATTAACTGTCTATTCAGCCAATGAAAGTTTATCAACAACTGACGTATTAATGCGTCAGTTACAGTATTAATGCCTGTGACATGAATTGTCCGGGAGAGACGACCCTGTGCTTTTTGGTGGCACAGGGATTAAGATTATGTAATTTGGCTCTATGTGAGTATCTGTTCTGTCTCTCAGATCTGGAAAATGAATCGACTAAACCATAATGTTTCTGACTGGACAATCATTCTTCTGGTGGACTCATCTTTTTAATTGAGTACTTAAGGTATTTTCTAAAAGAGTATTTCCTGCTTAAAGTAATCCTGTTAAAGCTAGTTGTTAACTTTGTCATCTAAAAGGTTGGGTAACCATTTTTTTACCATTGTGGTGCTGAGTATGTATTAGTACTCTTGGATTACTTTCTTAAAAGTATTTTTACAGTTATAGCTCTGTGCAGCTCAGTAATTCAGTTATACAGTCCTTTATATCATTGGTGAATCATTAATTGTCCCTTCTGCATTTTATATGCAACAAATTGGTTTTATCTTAATTATAATTCCAACAAATTGGACTTCGAGCCTTCCCTTATCGGTTATCTACATATTTATGTATCAGTGTTAAAACTACTAGTAACTGGTGTACTGACCATGGTATTACTGTGTTAAAACTACTAGTAACTGGTGTACTGACCATGGTATTACTGTGTTAAAACTACTAGTAACTGGTGTACTGACCATGGTATTACTGTGTTAAAACTACTAGTAACTGGTGTACTGACCATGGTATTACTGTGTTAAAACTACTAGTAAACATGGAGTTCTGTCACTGTGTGGGGACTTGGTCTGTCTCTGTGCTCAGTGCTGTGCATCTATGCCCAAAGGAACAGTACGTGTGGACTCCAGAGAGAGAGAGAGAGGTCCAGTCCCTGACGACACGACACATGCACGTTATGAGTATAATTGTAACACCATAGATTTCACTGTGTAGGCTAGTTTATGATTGGAACACATTGATAAGGTCCCTGCTGCGGTTATACAGCGCAGTGTGAAGGCAAACCGCATCAAATTAAATATGAAAGAATCACAACTTCTGCCGAAGTATTAGGTGGGAATGTTACCTTAGACTCTTAGATCCCCTTTCTAAGTTAAGTAAAGCAAAGTTATAGTCATTTCTGGTTTTGGGGAATAATTAGCTAATTATGCTAATTTATTACTATTATAGGCCTACATGTTTATATACTTTTATAACATACTTGTATATGTCATAGCATTTGTGTGTGTGTGTGTGATTATAAGTGTGAATCAAACATAATTGTAACATATACCACCTACAGTAAACTGCACAAAATCCTACTCTGCATATAATGGGAGTTAATGGGGAAACAATGATTGTCCCAAAAAAGTATTAAAGCTACTCTTTTGAAAATGCTATCATGTCTCAAAGTACTTATATGGACCCAACAAACAAAATGGTAGCAAAGAGATTTTGCCACTAAAAATGTGCCTCACTTCTGGTCTGGCCCATGGACTAATAGTAGTATTTAAAAACTACAAATTCAGTTTGACTTGCTATCTGTCTGTAAATGGTGCATTTATATAGCCTTTATTCAAGGCCCGCAATCAGGGGTTCAGAGTCTTGCTCAAGGACACTTCCACACTAAAGGTGGTTGCCAACCGGCCACGTTTTTCGGAAAACCGATGGAGAAACGCCGCTAAAAATCCGAATTTGCATCCGATTCGCGCCCGGTGTGTGGAGACCTTTACTCTGGGGGAGTCCGGTGTGTGGAGACCTTTACTCTGGGGGAGCCCACAGGGATCCCGGTGTGTGGAGACCTTTACTCTGGGGGAGTCCGGTGTGTGGAGACCTTTACTCTGGGGGAGCCCACAGGGATCCCGGTGTGTGGAGACCTTTACTCTGGGGGAGCCCCCGGTGTGTGGAGACCTTTACTCTGGGGGAGTCCGGTGTGTGGAGACCTTTACTCTGGGGGAGTCCACAGGGATCCCGGTGTGTGGAGACCTTTACTCTGGGGGAGCCCCCGGTATGTGGAGACCTTTACTCTGGGGGAGCCCACAGGGATCCCGGTATGTGGAGACCTTTACTCTGGGGGAGCCCCCGGTATGTGGAGACCTTTACTCTGGGGGAGCCCCCGGTATGTGGAGACCTTTACTCTGGGGGAGCCCACAGGGATCCCGGTGTGTGGAGACCTTTACTCTGGGGGAGCCCACAGGGATCCCGGTGTGTGGAGACCTTTACTCTGGGGGAGTCTGGTGTGTGGAGACCTTTACTCTGGGGGAGTCCGGTGTGTGGAGACCTTTACTCTGGGGGAGCCCACAGGGATCCCGGTGTGTGGAGACCTTTACTCTGGGGGAGCCCACAGGGATCCCGGTGTGTGGAGACCTTTACTCTGGGGGAGTCTGGTGTGTGGAGACCTTTACTCTGGGGGAGTCCGGTGTGTGGAGACCTTTACTCTGGGGGAGTCCGGTGTGTGGAGACCTTTACTCTGGGGGAGCCCACAGGGATCCCGGTGTGTGGAGACCTTTACTCTGGGGGAGTCCGGTGTGTGGAGACCTTTACTCTGGGGGAGCCCACAGGGATCCCGGTGTGTGGAGACCTTTACTCTGGGGGAGCCCACAGGGATCCCGGTGTGTGGAGACCTTAACTCTGGGGGAGTCTGGTGTGTGGAGACCTTTACTCTGGGGGAGCCCACAGGGATCCCGGTGTGTGGAGACCTTTACTCTGGGGGAGTCCGGTGTGTGGAGACCTTTACTCTGGGGGAGTCCGGTGTGTGGAGACCTTTACTCTGGGGGAGCCCACAGGGATCCCGGTGTGTGGAGACCTTTACTCTGGGGGAGTCCGGTGTGTGGAGACCTTTACTCTGGGGGAGTCCGGTGTGTGGAGACCTTTACTCTGGGGGAGTCCGGTGTGTGGAGACCTTTACTCTGGGGGAGCCCACAGGGATCCCGGTGTGTGGAGACCTTTACTCTGGGGAGCCCACAGGGATCCCGGTGTGTGGAGACCTTTACTCTGGGGGAGTCCACAGGGATCCCGGTGTGTGGAGACCTTTACTCTGGGGGAGCCCCCGGTGTGTGGAGACCTTTACTCTGGGGGAGTCCACAGGGATCCCGGTGTGTGGAGACCTTTACTCTGGGGGAGTCCGGTGTGTGGAGACCTTTACTCTGGGGGAGTCCACAGGGATCCCGGTGTGTGGAGACCTTTACTCTGGGGGAGTCCGGTGTGTGGAGACCTTTACTCTGGGGGAGTCCACAGGGATCCCGGTGTGTGGAGACCTTTACTCTGGGGGAGTCCGGTGTGTGGAGACCTTTACTCTGGGGGAGCCCCCGGTGTGTGGAGACCTTTACTCTGGGGGAGTCCGGTGTGTGGAGACCTTTACTCTGGGGGAGCCCACAGGGATCCCGGTGTGTGGAGACCTTTACTCTGGGGGAGTCCACAGGGATCCCGGTATGTGGAGACCTTTACTCTGGGGGAGTCTGGTGTGTGGAGACCTTTACTCTGGGGGAGCCCCCGGTATGTGGAGACCTTTACTCTGGGGGAGTCCCCGGTATGTGGAGACCTTTACTCTGGGGGAGCCCACAGGGATCCCGGTGTGTGGAGACCTTTACTCTGGGGGAGCCCCCGGTGTGTGGAGACCTTTACTCTGGGGGAGTCCACAGGGATCCCGGTGTGTGGAGACCTTTACTCTGGGGGAGTCCACAGGGATCCCGGTGTGTGGAGACCTTTACTATGGGGGAGTCCGGTGTGTGGAGACCTTTACTCTGGGGGAGTCCGGTGTGTGGAGACCTTTACTCTGGGGGAGCCCACAGGGATCCCGGTGTGTGGAGACCTTTACTCTGGGGGAGCCCACAGGGATCCCGGTGTGTGGAGACCTTTACTCTGGGGGAGCCCACAGGGATCCCGGTGTGTGGAGACCTTTACTCTGGGGGAGTCCACAGGGATCCCGGTGTGTGGAGACCTTTACTCTGGGGGAGTCCACAGGGATCCCGGTGTGTGGAGACCTTTACTCTGGGGGAGTCTGGTGTGTGGAGACCTTTACTCTGGGGGAGTCTGGTGTGTGGAGACCTTTACTCTGGGGGAGTCCACAGGGATCCCGGTGTGTGGAGACCTTTACTCTGGGGGAGTCCACAGGGATCCCGGTGTGTGGAGACCTTAACTCTGGGGGAGTCTGGTGTGTGGAGACCTTTACTCTGGGGGAGCCCACAGGGATCCCGGTGTGTGGAGACCTTTACTCTGGGGGAGCCCACAGGGATCCCGGTGTGTGGAGACCTTTACTCTGGGGGAGTCCGGTGTGTGGAGACCTTTACTCTGGGGGAGCCCACAGGGATCCCGGTGTGTGGAGACCTTTACTCTGGGGGAGTCCGGTGTGTGGAGACCTTTACTCTGGGGGAGTCCACAGGGATCCCGGTGTGTGGAGACCTTTACTCTGGGGGAGCCCCCGGTGTGTGGAGACCTTTACTCTGGGGGAGTCCGGTGTGTGGAGACCTTTACTCTGGGGGAGTCCACAGGGATCCCGGTGTGTGGAGACCTTTACTCTGGGGGAGCCCACAGGGATCCCGGTGTGTGGAGACCTTTACTCTGGGGGAGCCCACAGGGATCCCGGTGTGTGGAGACCTTTACTCTGGGGGAGTCCACAGGGATCCCGGTGTGTGGAGACCTTTACTCTGGGGGAGCCCACAGGGATCCCGGTGTGTGGAGACCTTTACTCTGGGGGAGCCCCCGGTGTGTGGAGACCTTTACTCTGGGGGAGCCCACAGGGATCCCGGTGTGTGGAGACCTTTACTCTGGGGGAGTCCGGTGTGTGGAGACCTTTACTCTGGGGGAGTCCACAGGGATCCCGGTGTGTGGAGACCTTTACTCTGGGGGAGCCCCCGGTGTGTGGAGACCTTTACTCTGGGGGAGTCCACAGGGATCCCGGTGTGTGGAGACCTTTACTCTGGGGGAGTCCGGTGTGTGGAGACCTTTACTCTGGGGGAGTCCACAGGGATCCCGGTGTGTGGAGACCTTTACTCTGGGGGAGCCCACAGGGATCCCGGTGTGTGGAGACCTTTACTCTGGGGGAGTCCGGTGTGTGGAGACCTTTACTCTGGGGGAGTCCGGTGTGTGGAGACCTTTACTCTGGGGGAGTCCACAGGGATCCCGGTGTGTGGAGACCTTTACTCTGGGGGAGCCCCCGGTATGTGGAGACCTTTACTCTGGGGGAGCCCCCGGTATGTGGAGACCTTTACTCTGGGGGAGTCCACAGGGATCCCGGTGTGTGGAGACCTTTACTCTGGGGGAGTCCCCGGTGTGTGGAGACCTTTACTCTGGGGGAGCCCCCGGTGTGTGGAGACCTTTACTCTGGGGGAGCCCACAGGGATCCCGGTGTGTGGAGACCTTTACTCTGGGGGAGCCCACAGGGATCCCGGTGTGTGGAGACCTTTACTCTGGGGGAGTCCGGTGTGTGGAGACCTTTACTCTGGGGGAGTCCGGTGTGTGGAGACCTTTACTCTGGGGGAGTCCGGTGTGTGGAGACCTTTACTCTGGGGGAGCCCACAGGGATCCCGGTGTGTGGAGACCTTTACTCTGGGGGAGTCCGGTGTGTGGAGACCTTTACTCTGGGGGAGTCCGGTGTGTGGAGACCTTTACTCTGGGGGAGTCTGGTGTGTGGAGACCTTTACTCTGGGGGAGCCCACAGGGATCCCGGTGTGTGGAGACCTTTACTCTGGGGAGCCCACAGGGATCCCGGTGTGTGGAGACCTTTACTCTGGGGGAGTCCGGTGTGTGGAGACCTTTACTCTGGGGGAGTCCGGTGTGTGGAGACCTTTACTCTGGGGGAGTCCGGTGTGTGGAGACCTTTACTCTGGGGGAGCCCACAGGGATCCCGGTGTGTGGAGACCTTTACTCTGGGGGAGTCCGGTGTGTGGAGACCTTTACTCTGGGGGAGTCCGGTGTGTGGAGACCTTTACTCTGGGGGAGTCCGGTGTGTGGAGACCTTTACTCTGGGGGAGTCCGGTGTGTGGAGACCTTTACTATGGGGGAGTCCGGTGTGTGGAGACCTTTACTCTGGGGGAGTCCGGTGTGTGGAGACCTTTACTCTGGGGGAGCCCACAGGGATCCCGGTGTGTGGAGACCTTTACTCTGGGGGAGCCCACAGGGATCCCGGTGTGTGGAGACCTTTACTCTGGGGGAGTCCACAGGGATCCCGGTGTGTGGAGACCTTTACTCTGGGGGAGTCCACAGGGATCCCGGTGTGTGGAGACCTTTACTCTGGGGGAGTCTGGTGTGTGGAGACCTTTACTCTGGGGGAGTCCACAGGGATCCCGGTGTGTGGAGACCTTTACTCTGGGGGAGTCCACAGGGATCCCGGTGTGTGGAGACCTTAACTCTGGGGGAGTCTGGTGTGTGGAGACCTTTACTCTGGGGGAGCCCACAGGGATCCCGGTGTGTGGAGACCTTTACTCTGGGGGAGCCCACAGGGATCCCGGTGTGTGGAGACCTTTACTCTGGGGGAGTCCGGTGTGTGGAGACCTTTACTCTGGGGGAGTCCACAGGGATCCCGGTGTGTGGAGACCTTTACTCTGGGGGAGCCCCCGGTGTGTGGAGACCTTTACTCTGGGGGAGCCCACAGGGATCCCGGTGTGTGGAGACCTTTACTCTGGGGGAGTCCGGTGTGTGGAGACCTTTACTCTGGGGGAGTCCGGTGTGTGGAGACCTTTACTCTGGGGGAGTCCGGTGTGTGGAGACCTTTACTCTGGGGGAGTCCGGTGTGTGGAGACCTTTACTCTGGGGGAGTCCGGTGTGTGGAGACCTTTACTATGGGGGAGTCCGGTGTGTGGAGACCTTTACTCTGGGGGAGTCCGGTGTGTGGAGACCTTTACTCTGGGGGAGCCCACAGGGATCCCGGTGTGTGGAGACCTTTACTCTGGGGGAGTCCACAGGGATCCCGGTGTGTGGAGACCTTTACTCTGGGGGAGTCCACAGGGATCCCGGTGTGTGGAGACCTTTACTCTGGGGGAGTCCACAGGGATCCCGGTGTGTGGAGACCTTTACTCTGGGGGAGTCTGGTGTGTGGAGACCTTTACTCTGGGGGAGTCTGGTGTGTGGAGACCTTTACTCTGGGGGAGTCCACAGGGATCCCGGTGTGTGGAGACCTTTACTCTGGGGGAGTCCACAGGGATCCCGGTGTGTGGAGACCTTAACTCTGGGGGAGTCTGGTGTGTGGAGACCTTTACTCTGGGGGAGCCCACAGGGATCCCGGTGTGTGGAGACCTTTACTCTGGGGGAGCCCACAGGGATCCCGGTGTGTGGAGACCTTTACTCTGGGGGAGTCCGGTGTGTGGAGACCTTTACTCTGGGGGAGTCCACAGGGATCCCGGTGTGTGGAGACCTTTACTCTGGGGGAGCCCCCGGTGTGTGGAGACCTTTACTCTGGGGGAGTCCGGTGTGTGGAGACCTTTACTCTGGGGGAGCCCACAGGGATCCCGGTGTGTGGAGACCTTTACTCTGGGGGAGCCCACAGGGATCCCGGTGTGTGGAGACCTTTACTATGGGGGAGTCCGGTGTGTGGAGACCTTTACTCTGGGGGAGTCCGGTGTGTGGAGACCTTTACTATGGGGGAGTCCGGTGTGTGGAGACCTTTACTCTGGGGGAGTCCGGTGTGTGGAGACCTTTACTCTGGGGGAGCCCACAGGGATCCCGGTGTGTGGAGACCTTTACTCTGGGGGAGCCCACAGGGATCCCGGTGTGTGGAGACCTTTACTCTGGGGGAGTCCACAGGGATCCCGGTGTGTGGAGACCTTTACTCTGGGGGAGTCCGGTGTGTGGAGACCTTTACTCTGGGGGAGTCCACAGGGATCCCGGTGTGTGGAGACCTTTACTCTGGGGGAGTCCGGTGTGTGGAGACCTTTACTCTGGGGGAGTCCGGTGTGTGGAGACCTTTACTCTGGGGGAGTCCGGTGTGTGGAGACCTTTACTCTGGGGGAGCCCACAGGGATCCCGGTGTGTGGAGACCTTTACTCTGGGGGAGTCCGGTGTGTGGAGACCTTTACTCTGGGGGAGTCCACAGGGATCCCAGTGTGTGGAGACCTTTACTCTGGGGGAGTCCGGTGTGTGGAGACCTTTACTCTGGGGGAGTCCACAGGGATCCCGGTGTGTGGAGACCTTTACTCTGGGGGAGCCCCCGGTGTGTGGAGACCTTTACTCTGGGGGAGCCCACAGGGATCCCGGTGTGTGGAGACCTTTACTCTGGGGGAGCCCCCGGTGTGTGGAGACCTTTACTCTGGGGGAGCCCACAGGGATCGAACTGGCAACCTTGCGGTATCCATCCAGCCAGCCACTCTACCGCTGAGCCAACCCCCCCTGTGGGTGTAGACTTGCCTCTGGTTCATCATGATGGAATCTGTTACGGAGCTTGAAATGTCAATTTGAGCATCAAAATATACTTTGAGTACCAGCGTAGTATAGGCCTACCAGCGTAGTATAGGCCTACCAGCGTAGTATAGGCCTACCAGCCCAAAAGTAGTCAAACTTGTAGAAATGAGCAGATCTACAAGCCCATAACCTGTCACATCACAGACTGGCGTTCTATACATTTTTGTATTCATAAAAATATCTGCATGAACAATTACTAAAGCTGTCAATGCTGTAATTGTATTGGACCACAATTCACACTGCTATAAGCAATAATATAAAACGCTCCCAAAAGAATTTGGTCGATTTGCCTGTCTACTTCCTGTCATTGCGAGTGACCCAAATAATTATCTTTAGATTATATATAATATAATAATGTGTTTATTAAATGGAATAATGTCTTATAAACATCAATAATATGCTATAGCATATTATACAAAGTTTTGTCACTTTACTTAAAAGGTCACAAAGTCATGCTATAGGGTATTATAAAAAGATACAACTGCTAATAAGCATTAAAGAATGTTGCCACTTTACTTAAAGGTCTCAAAGTACTGCTATAATATCATATTATTGATGTTTATAAGACATTATTCCATTTAATACACATTGGTTATAATGCACTATGTGCCTTAACCACCAAGCAGAGCTTGTAGCACTGTTAACAGTAATTCTCAAACGTCTTGTCAAGTAGAAAAGGTGGTTGTCAGACAACGGTGGAAGGTTGGGGATTTGGGAGTGAGTCTGCAGCTCTGATGAGTTGCCCTTCATCAAATACGGAAACAAAATAAATCATTTCGATGTTTTATTTATAGCAAAAATACTTTAGATACATACAAGCTGTACAGAAACGCTTTCAAGAAGGATCGCCATAAAGGCTTCCTTTACGTAACAAGAAGGATCGCCATAAAGGCTTCCTTTACGTAACAAGAAGGATCGCCATAAAGGCTTCCTTTACGTAACAAAAACAAGTAAGAAGGAACAAGTCAAACCAGGCGGGCAGAAAACACGAGACATCTTGACACTGCTTTGAATGAAATATGAATTTGATTTGAGTGAGAACTCTTTACAGAATGATTCTGAAGTATCTGTTTAATGAGAACTCTTTACAGAATGATTCTGAAGTATCGGTTTAGTGAGAACTCTTTACAGAATGATTCTGAAGTATCGGTTTAGTGAGTACTCTTTACAGAATGATTCTGAACGTGTGTTTTAATGAGAACTCTTTACAGAATGATTCTGAAGTATCTGTTTAGTGAGAACTCTTTACAGAATGATTCTGAACGTGTGTTTTAATGAGTATCTTCACAGAATGATTCTGAAGTATCTGTTTAGTGAGAACTCTTTACAGAATGATTCTGAACGTGTGTTTTAATGAGTATCTTCACAGAATGATTCTGAAGTATCTGTTGAGTGAGTACTCTTTACAGAATGATTCTGAAGTATCTGTTTAGTGTGTACTCTTCACAGAATGATTCTGAAGTATATGTTGAGTGAGTACTCTTTACAGAATGATTCTGAAGTATCTGTTTAGTGTGTACTCTTCACAGAATGATTCTGAAGTATATGTTGAGTGAGTACTCTTTACAGAATGATTCTGAAGTATCTGTTTAGTGAGTACTCTTTACAGAATGATTCTGAACGTGTGTTTTAATGAGTATCTTCACAGAATGATTCTGAAGTATCTGTTTAGTGAGTACTCTATACAGAATGATTCTGAAGTATCTGTTTAGTGTGTACTCTTCACAGAATGATTCTGAAGTATACGTTTAATGAGTACTCTTCACAGAATGATTCTGAAGTATATGTTTAGTGTGTACTCTTCACAGAATGATTCTGAAGTATCTGTTTAATGAGTATCTTCACAGAATGATTCTGAAGTATCTGTTGAGTGAGTACTCTTTACAGAATGATTCTGAAGTATCTGTTGAGTGAGTACTCTTTACAGAATGATTCTGAAGTATCTGTTTAGTGAGTACTCTTCACAGAATGATTCTGAAGTATCTGTTTAGTGAGTACTCTTTACAGAATGATTCTGAAGTATCTGTTTAGTGAGTACTCTTCACAGAATGATTCTGAAGTATCTGTTTAGTGAGTACTCTTCACAGAATGATTCTGAAGTATCGGTTTAATGAGTACTCTTCACAGAATGATTCTGAAGTATCTGTTTAGTGAGTACTCTTTACAGAATGATTCTGAACGTGTTTTAATGAGTACTCTTCACAGAATGATTCTGAAGACACCACATCAGTATAAGAGCAAAAGAAAAAGAAAACTCAATCCATCCAAGTCAACAAAGTGCAGTATTTCTCCACCTCGACAGTTTCTATCTCTCGCTAGTAGTTAAGTGTTACTAGTAGTAGTACTAGTAGTGTTAGTAGTAGTAGTACTATTAGTGTTACTAGTAGTAGTACTAGTAGTGTTACTAGTAGTAGTACTAGTAGTGTTACTAGTAGTAGTACTAGTAGTAGTACTAGTAGTGTTACTAGAAGTAGTACTAGTAGTGTTACTAGTAGTAGTACTAGTAGTAGTACTAGTAGTGTTACTAGTAGTAGTACTAGTAGTATTACTAGAAGTAGTACTAGTAGTGTTACTAGTAGTAGTACTAGTAGTGTTACTAGTAGTAGTACTAGTAGTATTACTAGTAGTTAAGTAGTAAAGATCAAACACGTGGAATCTAATAGTTTAGGATAACAAGGTGTAAAGTGAAAAAGGTGTGTGATGTTTACCTCTCATGATGCACAGAAAGGCTATCGATAGCATCGATAGCATCGTTACCACTCGCATGATGCACAGAAAGGCTATCGATAGCATCGATAGCATCGTTACCTCGCATGATGTACAGTAAGGCTATCGATAGCATCGATAGCATCGTTACCACTCTCATGATGCACAGTAAGGCTATCGATAGCATCGTTAGCATCATTAGCATCGTTACCACTCTCATGATGCACAGTAAGGCTATCGATAGCATCGTTACCTCTCATGATGCACTGTAAGGCTATCGATAGCATCATTAGCATCGTTACCACTCTCATGATGAACAGTAAGGCTATCGATAGCATCGTTAGCATCGTTACCTCTCATGATGAACAGAAAGGCTATCGATAGCATCGTTAGCATCGTTACCACTCTCATGATGCACAGTAAGGCTATCGGTAGCATCGTTAGCATCGTTACCTCTCATGATGCACAGTAAGGCTATCGATAGCATCGTTAGCATCGTTACCTCTCATGATGCACTGTAAGGCTATCGATAGCATCGTTAGCATCGTTACCACTCTCATGATGCACTGTAAGGCTATCGATAGCATCGTTAGCATCGTTACCACTCTCATGATGAACAGAAAGGCTATCGATAGCATCGTTAGCATCGTTACCACTCTCATGATGCACAGTAAGGCTATCGATAGCATCGTTAGCATCGTTACCTCTCATTATGCACAGTAAGGCTATCGATAGCATCGTTAGCATCGTTACCTCTCATGATGCACTGTAAGGCTATCGATAGCATCGTTAGCATCGTTACCACTCTCATGATGCACTGTAAGGCTATCGATAGCATCGTTAGCATCGTTACCACTCTCATGATGAACAGAAAGGCTATCGATAGCATCGTTAGCATCGTTACCACTCTCATGATGCACAGTAAGGCTATCGATAGCATCGTTAGCATCGTTACCTCTCATGATGCACAGTAAGGCTATCGATAGCATCGTTACCTCTCATGATGCACTGTAAGGCTATCGATAGCATCGTTAGCATCGTTACCACTCTCATGATGCACAGTAAGGCCATCGATAGCATCGTTAGCATCGTTACCTCTCATGATGCACTGTAAGGCTATCGATAGCATCGTTACCTCTCATGATGCACAGTAAGGCTATCGATAGCATCGTTAGCATCGTTACCTCTCATGATGCACTGTAAGGCTATCGATAGCATCGTTAGCATCGTTACCACTCTCATGATGCACAGTAAGGCTATCGATAGCATCGTTAGCATCGTTACCACTCTCATGATGCACTGTAAGGCTATCGATAGCATCGTTAGCATCGTTACCACTCTCATGATGCACTGTAAGGCTATCGATAGCATCATTAGCATCGTTACCACTCTCATGATGCACTGTAAGGCTATCGATAGCATCGTTAGCATCGTTACCTCTCATGATGCACAGTAAGGCTATCGATAGCATCGTTACCTCTCATGATGCACTGTAAGGCTATCGATAGCATCGTTAGCATCGTTACCTCTCATGATGCACAGTAAGGCTATCGATAGCATTGTTAGCATCGTTACCACTCTCATGATGCACAGTAAGGCTATCGATAGCATCGTTAGCATCGTTACCTCTCATGATGCACAGTAAGGCCATCGATAGCATCGTTAGCATCGTTACCACTCTCATGATGCACTGTAAGGCTATCGATAGCATCGTTAGCATCGTTACCTCTCATGATGCACAGTAAGGCTATCGATAGCATCGTTACCTCTCATGATGCACAGTAAGGCTATCGATAGCATCGTTAGCATCGTTACCTCTCATGATGAACAGAAAGGCTATCGATAGCATCGTTAGCATCGTTACCTCTCATGATGCACAGTAAGGCTATCGATAGCATCGTTAGCATCGTTACCTCTCATGATGCACAGTAAGGCTATCGATAGCATCGTTACCTCTCATGATGCACTGTAAGGCTATCGATAGCATCGTTAGCATCGTTACCACTCTCATGATGCACTGTAAGGCTATCGATAGCATCGTTAGCATCGTTACCACTCTCAAGATGCACAGTTAGGCTATCGATAGCATCGTTACCTCTCATGATGCACTGTAAGGCTATCGATAGCATCGTTAGCATCGTTACCACTCTCATGATGAACAGAAAGGCTATCGATAGCATCGTTAGCATCGTTACCACTCTCATGATGAACAGAAAGGCTATCGATAGCATCGTTAGCATCGTTACCTCTCATGATGCACAGTAAGGCTATCGATAGCATCGTTAGCATCGTTACCTCTCATGATGCACAGTAAGGCTATCGATAGCATCGTTACCTCTCATGATGCACTGTAAGGCTATCGATAGCATCGTTAGCATCGTTACCTCTCATGATGCACAGTAAGGCTATCGATAGGATCGTTAGCATCGTTACCTCTCATGATGCACTGTAAGGCTATCGATAGCATCGTTAGCATCGTTACCACTCTCATGATGCACTGTAAGGCTATCGATAGCATCGTTAGCATCGTTACCACTCTCATGATGCACTGTAAGGCTATCGATAGCATCGTTAGCATCGTTACCTCTCATGATGCACTGTAAGGCTATCGATAGCATCGTTAGCATCGTTACCTCTCATGATGCACTGTAAGGCTATCGATAGCATCGTTAGCATCGTTACCTCTCATGATGCACAGTAAGGCTATCGATAGCATCGTTAGCATCGTTAGCACTCTCATGATGCACTGTAAGGCTATCGATAGCATCGTTAGCATCGTTACCACTCTCATGATGCACAGTAAGGCTATCGATAGCATCGTTACCTCTCATGATGCACTGTAAGGCTATCGATAGCATCGTTAGCATCGTTACCTCTCATGATGCACAGTAAGGCTATCGATAGCATCGTTAGCATCGTTACCTCTCATGATGCACTGTAAGGCTATCGATAGCATCGTTAGCATCGTTACCACTCTCATGATGCACTGTAAGGCTATCGATAGCATCGTTAGCATCGTTACCACTCTCATGATGCACTGTAAGGCTATCGATAGCATCGTTACCTCTCATGATGCACAGTAAGGCTATCGATAGCATCGTTAGCATCGTTAGCACTCTCATGATGCACTGTAAGGCTATCGATAGCATCGTTAGCATCGTTACCACTCTCATGATGCACAGTAAGGCTATCGATAGCATCGTAAGCATCGTTACCTCTCATGATGCACTGTAAGGCTATCGATAGCATCGTTAGCATCGTTAACACTCTCATGATGCACAGTAAGGCCATCGATAGCATCGTTAGCACTCTCATGATGCACAGTAAGGCTATCGATAGCATCGTTACCTCTCATGATGCACTGTAAGGCTATCGTCTATCGATAGCATCGTTACCTCTCATGATGCACCGTAAGGCTGTAGAATAGCATTGTTAGCATCGAAACCACTCATGACGAACCGTAAGGCATTGAAACAGGGTTGAAATGGTTAATCGGGCGTCGCAACAACATATTGGAAGGAACAGTAAAGTCACCATGTGAGTTTTATCCCAACAAACGACATCATATTTCAGGCCAGCATTTGAAGAGGAGCACCATGGTCCATCTCTATCACAGAATAGTAAATCCTCATGACTGACAGCCCGTCTCAACCAATCAGAAGCCGCGGGTGGCGCTCCTCCCACCCTCTCCCACCGCGGGGAGGAAAAGCTAGGTTGTGCGGTGGCGACAGTGGGCAGACGTGAGTTCGTCTGCGGGTGAAAAGTGGGCGTAACGTGCGTTTGGTGCACTGCCTCCTACTGGTGAAAAGTGGGCGTAACGTGTGACACATTACACTGGGATTTACACTACACTACATCTGCATGTCATGTAGACATACATATCATACGCACAGCCAAGAGTTGGCGACAAACGGTGGCGTCTTTGACAGACGGTGGCGTCTTTGACAGACGTTGGCGTCTTTTCGACAGACGGTGGCGTCTTTTCGACAGACGGTGGCGTCTTTTCGACAGACTGTGGCGTCTTTGACAGACCGTGGCGTCTTTTCGACAGACGGTGGCATCTTTTCGACAGACCGTGGCGTCTTTTCGACAGACCGTGGCGTCTTTTCGACAGACGGTGGCGTCTTTTCGACCTAAATGTCTGTCCAGCTGAAAATGAAAGCGTCGACAACCTTTTTTTCCCCACTCAGCTAAAAGTATGAGATGGTAAATATGGTCATGTGACATTTCGTAAGAAGCGCGATACGACAAGGTATCATGTGACTGAAGTCCCTTATGAGTCATAGCTTACAAAAAAAAGAAAGCATTGGTCGCCTTGCCACTCCAAGCCACTAGGAGGCGCTCACGAGTCACGCATGCATGTTTTTGAAGGCAGGATCCTCTATCAACTGGACCGGATCCTGTATTAACTGGACCGGATCCTGTTTAAACTGGACCAGATCCTGTTTAAACTGGACCGGATCCTGTTTAAACTGGAATGGATCCTGTATCAACTGGAATGGATCCTGTATCAACTGGACCCGGATCCTGTATCAACTGGACCGGATCCTGTTTAAACTGGACCGGATCCTGTTTAAACTGGACTGGATCCTGTATCAACTGGACCGGATCCTGTAACAACTGGACCGGATCCTGTATCAACTGGACCGGATCCTGTATCAACTGGACCGGATCCTGTATCAACTGGACCGGATCCTGTAACAACTGAACCGGATCCTGTATCAACTGGACCGGATCCTGTTTAAACTGGACTGGATCCTGTTTAAACTGGATCGGATCCTGTTTAAACTGGACCGGATCCTGTAACAACTGGACCGGATCCTGTAACAACTGGACCGGATCCTGTATCAACTGGACCGGATCCTGTTTAAACTGGACTGGATCCTGTTTAAACTGGACCGGATCCTGTTTAAACTGGACCGGATGCTGTTTAAACTGGAATGGATCCTGTTTAAACTGGAATGGATCCTGTTTAAACTGGAATGGGAATCCATAACAAAATGGCATTGATGATTTATAAAAAAACAAAACAAATAATGATAAGAATCCACTTCCTGGTCTTAAATCTGCAACGCGATTTCAGTCAAATGGACAATTTGTTTCCTTTTTCTTTTCTTTTTTTTTTTTACTCATTTTTATTTTCTTTTTTTTAATAAAACTATATAATATACAATCTGTTTTCTTTCTTTTTTCCACCCATAACAAAGTTCTGTCTGTGTTCCGTGGTCCTCCACTCTGAACTACACATCCCAGAATGCTTTGCTTGTGGAAGGAAGTGTGCGCATGTTCCACCGTGGTGTGTGTGTGTGTGTGTGTGTGTGTGTGTGTGTGTGTGTGGGGGGGGGGGTTACTGATTGAACTGGCAGTGCTGTAAAAAGATCAGCTCCCAAACATTGGTTCTGTCTGTCTGTCTGTCTGTCTGTCTGTCCTAGTTTGGAAAATTCCTTTGCACCAAAACATATGGGTGTAAACAGCCTCAGTGGATCTAAGGACAGACAGACAGACAGACAGACAGACAGACAGACAGACAGACAGATCTAAGGCCAGATGAGATGATGATTTTAAAGTTATTCCTCCTTCTAGACCAACGCAGCTGTCACTCGTTGAGGGATAAGATGATGATGTCACTCGTTGAGGGATAAGATGATGTCACTCGTTGAGGGATGATGTCACTCGTTGAGGGATGATGATGTCACTCGTTGAGGGATGATGATGTCACTCGTTGAGGGATAAGATGATGTCATCCTCGAGGTCAGAGTTGTCGTCGCTGTCTGTTGGGTTGATAAACACAACAGGATTTACATTTAGACGATTTTAACTCATATCTTTGCTTCTGGGGGGGAGGGGGGGGGGGGTCCCTGGAAAAACAACAGTTTCAGATGGGGATCGGCGGCCAATTACATATCATTTTTGGGGGTCCTTGACATGAAATAGTTCTAGAACCACCGACATGGAAACGTGAGGTTTTTCAGAAAACTGACATTTGTAGAATCTGGACTCAGGTCTCAACCTCCATCTGGACTCAGGTCTCAACCTCCACTTAACTCTTTGAGCGTTTCAAGGATTTCTATATAGTAGGTAGACTTCTCTATGGCCAGAATGGCGTTTTTGAATGATTTATTGAAAATTCTCTGTTGTGAATGTGTGACAACGAAAGACCTTCAGAGAAAGCTTGACTTGTCTGCTTCCAGGAAAAAAATGAACTGAGTTGATAAAATGTTTAGTTCTTGTGTTGGAAGCCATTTAAAAGAGCCTGCATTTACACTGTTTCTGTTTCTAGGACAACCAAAAAAAGTTATGCCCGGTTGAAGTTTTATTTTCTAAATAACTTTTTTTCTGCTGGGCATACATAGCCATGCAATATCTCATTTTAAAGGGTGAGTTGTCTAGTTCAATTAAAATAAAATAAAAAGTTTCTCACATGTACCACTGTAGATATTTTGCCATCTATAAATAGCATGGTCAGTCATGATCAATCTGACCTATCCAGCTAAAAGTCCCCATAGCTCTGAAATTGGAACATCATATAAACTCAATTCTTTTTTGGGGTAAAATTAGACATTCTAACGCACATTTTGATATATACCATGTTTACATAGTCTTACCAGTACCTTGTCTATTCATGCATGTATCTCAAAAACCTGTTATGAAGAAACACAGTTTTGATAAAAAACACATCCAAGGACATTGTTTTGATATGACTTGGTGCCCATGATATGTATCAAAATATAGACTTGAATGTATACTGTATTATAAAAAAGAAATTGAGTTATTACCATCTACCGTTACAGAGTAAATCACAGTTGAAACTTGCTTAGTCATATACAATAAACCTCACAATAGT
This sequence comes from Electrona antarctica, assembly GCF_951216825.1. Classification (NCBI taxonomy): domain Eukaryota; kingdom Metazoa; phylum Chordata; class Actinopteri; order Myctophiformes; family Myctophidae; genus Electrona; species Electrona antarctica. Next base: position 105,979 of record NW_027638622.1, read on the forward strand.
GAACAAAATAGTCATGACAGGTCTAACTCATTGTAAAAGCGTCTTTTATTTTTTACGACTACTAACATAATAAAATGATAAATATTACAGAAAATAAATAGGCCTACATACAAAACAGTTACTCCTCCCCTAGCTCTGATCCATAGCTCTAAATGCGCATTTAGAGCTATGGATCAGAGCTACTCCTCCCAAATGTCCCCAAACCCAGTCCTTGACGGTGTGTGTGTGTGAGTTAACCTGACTCCGCCATATGGGGCAGCAGAGTGTACACTGTGTTCCCCCCTCCTGCTCCCATCTGGGAACTCTCAGGCAGACTTGATGCCCGGCCACAAAACGGCCTGGCCAATCAGCAGCAGCTTCTAGCAACTTCTAGCAGCAGCTTCTAGCTTCTACTAGCTGCTGCTGATTGGCCAGGCCGTTTTGTGAGCAACTTCGCTTCTAGCTGCTGCTGATTGGCCAGGCCGTTTTGTGGCCGGGCATCAAGTCTGCCTGAGAGTTCCCAGATGGGAGCAGGAGGGGGGAACCCAGTGTACTCTCTGCTGCCCCATCTGGCGGAGTCAGGTTATGTGTGAGTAGGCTAAATAAAAAAAACACCCAAAAACTGCCCCCCCTGAAATGAATGAATGAATGAATCCGGTTCAGTGTCGGAGAACGCCATCGCAGTCTTGACTCTTCATCCTCCTCCTCCTCCTCCTCCTCCTCCTCCTCCTCATCTGATGCCAGTTCTAAATATATAAAAAGAAATAAACATTTTAGCTGTAGTCAGTGCACGCTACTATTACATGGCGTTTTACCCGGCTGCTGGCGATCAATGATTTTATTGTGCAGTGTCTTTGTGGGCCGAGTCGTGGCATGACAAATACAAATAGATGCTTGTATAAGTAGTATCACGATAAAATAATATGGCAACGTTAGAATGAAACACCAATGAGTGATCGGTGGTAATGTAGCTAGCTGCCCAGGGTATATCCAGCACCATTGCGTCGCAATCATCCAGCAACATTGGTACTGGCTATTGCCCGGGCTTGTGGCCCGGCCAATAGCCAGTACCATTTGTGCAGTGTTTGTTAGCAACTACTACTAGCCAACAGCCAGTGGAATGTGGTGACGTGATGGTGCTGGATATACGCTGGGCAGCTACATTACACGCGATCACTCATTGGTGGTGTCATTCTAACGTCGCCATATTATTTTATCGTGATACTAATTATACAAACATCTATTTGTATGCCACGATGCCACGATTCGGCCCACAAAGACACAGTACAATACATTCATTTGATCAGATGTTTTTGTTAGCTACGTCGATCACCTATAGTACCGACCCTTGTTATATATTCTCCGACTATGCATGTCACGATGACTAAACCAGTTAGATCTATCCATATATGGTTCTACCACATCTATCTGATATCAGCACTAGGTCGGCTCGGGCCAAATATAGGGATCGTCTTACTAGACATGTCATATTAGGGCATTTTCGAATACAATAAAATTACCTTTTAGCGAAGGCATCAGCCTTGGTGGTAACTCCGGTGGGGAGAAGAAAAAACGTTGCACACGTGTAATCCGCGAGGGTGGATGTTGCAGCCCGGCCAACGGTCTGGGACTGGAGAATGCCACTGGACACGGATGGATCATTTTTCAGATTGTTTTTTTTGCGGCGACTGCAAACCTGGCTGAAAAACTCTTCCTCCAGTGCCCACCTCGGAGGAGTCAACCAACCCCCCTGTTCACTGGGGGCTGGGCGTCAGTTTCCAATAGGAAAGCATACACGTGTGTCACGTGACACGGGAATTCTGGGAAATGTAGTTGATATTTATGCTCAATACTATATACAGAGGTGCGGACCGAATTAATATATTGGTATTAATAAAAAAAGAGAACTACGGAAAATCACGTACAGGGCAGAAAAGACTAATGCAAAACTCCACGTGTTTTCCAGTAGTAATCTGTCTAAGGGTTAATGTCTTCTAAATCCTGACCAGTGGTTCTCAAAAGGACCCCCAAGATTATACGTAATTGGCCGCCGACCCTCATCTGAAAATATGTAGTTCCAGGGACCCCCCCCCCCCCCCCCCCCCCCCTCCAGGGACCCCCCCCCCCCCTCCAGGGACCCCCCCAGAAGCAAAGATTTGAGTTAAAAACGTTCACTCTGAAAGAATATATATTCAAATAGTTACGCCACATTTTCACGATTTTTTCAAAAATAGCAGACCTACAAGCTCGTAGCGCGGCACTCGGTGCCGAGCTACAAGCTTCTAGATCTGCTATTTTGCAATAGCTAAAAGTGTAACATAATGTTAAAACACCAACAGGGGTTCCCGCCCAAAAGACGTTCCGTACCGTTGTCTCCGCCCAGATCCACGTCCTCGTTGTCAGAGTCATCATCATCATCGTCGTCGTCGTCTCCCTCCCCGTCCTCCTCTAGGAGGCGCTCTACCTCCTCGTCATCAGAGGGAGTGAAGTCATCGTTCCCGTCTTCCTCCTCTTCCTCTCCTGGGTTTAGGGGAGGAGAATATACCGTGTTAACACGGAGCCCGCCACAACCGTAGAACACCGTGTTAAATTAATCGTCTAGCCTACCAGAGCCGTAGCTTCTTTAATCCATGTTTTGATCCCATCGTATCGTTAGCCACCATTCGTTAGCAGTCCAAGAGGGAAGCCTAATGGCTGCGGCCATTTTGAAGATGTGCGCGTCCGCGTTCAAATGCCTGTATCGCCAAATCGGCACAATCAATGTCGTTTTCTGGTGAAACGGCCTGTAGCAGGCGCTGTGATACTTCGCGGTCGGGTTTTTCCACCACCGAACGAGAGAACAACAACCGGTCATGACACCACACACAGCATGTTGTCATTGTAACATCCGGTTACAGATATTTGGCTCTTCAAAATAAGTGTTACGGCGATAAAACCTTAAAACCTTGGCAATGAGCGATGTAATGCTGGCGGCAAGACGGTTAGAGTCCATCTCGATATGATTCATTGCATTGTGTATCAGCCCTAGGGCGATATGTTACCTGCGTTGTGTATCAGCCCTAGGGCGATATGACGTTACCTGCATTGTGTATCAGCCCTAGTGCGATATGACGTTACCTGCATTGTGTATCAGCCCTAGGGCGATATGACGTTACCTGCATTGTGTATCAGCCCTAGGGCGATATGATGTTACCTGCATTGTGTATCAGCCCTAGGGCAATATGACGTTACCTGCGTTGTGTATCAGCCCTAGGGCGATATGATGTTAACTGCGTTGTGTATCAGCCCTAGGGCGATATGATGTTACCTGCATTGTGTATCAGCCCTAGGGCGATATGATGTTACCTGCATTGTGTATCAGCTCTAGGGCGATATGATGTTACCTGCATTGTGTATCAGCTCTAGGGCGATATGACGTTACCTGCATTGTGTATCAGCCCTAGGGCGATATGACGTTACCTGCATTGTGTATCAGCCCTAGGGCGATATGTTACCTGCGTTGTGTATCAGCCCTAGGGCGATATGACGTTACCTGCATTGTGTATCAGCCCTAGGGCGATATGACGTTACCTGCGTTGTGTATCAGCCCTAGGGCGATATGACGTTACCTGCATTGTGTATCAGCCCTAGGGCGATATGATGTTACCTGCATTGTGTATCAGCTCTAGGGCGATATGATGTTACCTGCGTTGTGTATCAGCCCTAGGGCGATATGATGTTACCTGCATTGTGTATCAGCTCTAGGGCGATATGATGTTACCTGCGTTGTGTATCAGCCCTAGGGCGATATGATGTTACCTGCATTGTGTATCAGCTCTAGGGCGATATGATGTTACCTGCATTGTGTATCAGCCCTAGGGCGATATGATGTTACCTGCATTGTGTATCAGCTCTAGGGCGATATGATGTTAACTGCGTTGTGTATCAGCCCTAGGGCGATATGATGTTACCTGCATTGTGTATCAGCTCTAGGGCGATATGATGTTAACTGCGTTGTGTATCAGCCCTAGGGCGATATGATGTTACCTGCATTGTGTATCAGCTCTAGGGCGATATGATGTTAACTGCGTTGTGTATCAGCCCTAGGGCGATATGATGTTACCTGCATTGTGTATCAGCCCTAGGGCGATATGATGTTACCTGCATTGTGTATCAGCTCTAGGGCGATATGATGTTAACTGCGTTGTGTATCAGCCCTAGGGCGATATGATGTTACCTGCATTGTGTATCAGCCCTAGGGCGATATGATGTTACCTGCATTGTGTATCAGCTCTAGGGCGATATGATGTTACCTGCATTGTGTATCAGCCCTAGGGCGATATGATGTTACCTGCGTTGTGTATCAGCCCTAGGGCGATATGACGTTACCTGCGTTGTGTATCAGCCATAGGGCGATATGATGTTACCTGCATTGTGTATCAGCCCTAGGGCGATATGATGTTACCTGCGTTGTGTATCAGCCCTAGGGCGATATGACGTTACCTGCGTTGTGTATCAGCCATAGGGCGATATGATGTTACCTGCATTGTGTATCAGCCCTAGGGCGATATGATGTTAACTGCATTGTGTATCAGCCCTAGGGCGATATGATGTTACCTGCGTTGTGTATCAGCTCTAGGGCGATATGATGTTAACTGCGTTGTGTATCAGCTCTAGGGCGATATGATGTTACCTGCGTTGTGTATCAGCCCTAGGGCGATATGATGTTAACTGCGTTGTGTATCAGCTCTAGGGCGATATGATGTTACCTGCGTTGTCCTCGTTGTCCATCTCAGTGACCAGAGGGTCAGTGTCCACCTCCTCGTCTGAGTCGTCATCTTCATCATCGTCCTGATCATCGTCTTCCTCCTGGTGGGGGAGGGAGGTGGGAGGGGGGGCGGAGAGGGGGGGGGGGGGGTGTGAGTGATGGTTTGTATATTTAGTCATATCATATTGTACAGTTTGTACAGTATATTTATCATACTATACAGTCTGTGATCACGAAGCCTGAAAGGCGACACAGAAATACAACATTGTAAGTCTGTAACGTTCTGATGTTCAAGGCGGAAAAAGAGCACCCGCTTAGCGGGTTAAGCGGTACCTGTCGGTACCTAAGCGGTACCTGTCGGTACCTAAGCGGTACCTGTCTGTACCTAAGCGGTACCTGTCGGTACCTAAGCGGTACCTGTCGGTACCTAAGCGGTACCTGTCTGTACCTAAGCGGTACCTGTCGGTACCTAAGCGGTACCTGTCTGTACCTAAGCGGTACCTGTCGGTACCTGTCGGTACCTAAGCGGTACCTGTCGGTACCTAAGCGGTACCTGTCTGTACCTAAGCGGGTACCTGTCGGTACCTAGGCGGGTACCTGTCGGTACCTAAGCGGTACCTGTCGGTACCTAAGCGGTACCTGTCGGTACCTAAGCGGGTACCTGTCGGTACCTAAGCGGGTACCTGTCTGTACCTAAGCGGTACCTGTCTGTACCTAAGCGGGTACCTGTCGGTACCTAAGCGGGTACCTGTCGGTACCTAAGCGGTACCTGTCGGTACCTAAGCGGTACCTGTCGGTACCTAAGCGGGTACCTGTCGGTACCTAAGCGGGTACCTGTCTGTACCTAAGCGGTACCTGTCTGTACCTAAGCGGGTACCTGTCGGTACCTAAGCGGTACCTGTCGGTACCTAAGCGGTACCTGTCGGTACCTAAGCGGTACCTGTCGGTACCTAAGCGGTACCTGTCGGTACCTAAGCGGTACCTGTCGGTACCTAAGCGGTACCTGTCGGTACCTAAGCGGTACCTGTCTGTACCTAAGCGGTACCTGTCTGTACCTAAGCGGGTACCTGTCGGTACCTAAGCGGGTACCTGTCGGTACCTAAGCGGGTACCTGTCGGTACCTAAGCGGTACCTGTCGGTACCTAAGCGGGTACCTGTCGGTACCTAAGCGGGTACCTGTTTGTACCTAAGCGGTACCTGTCTGTACCTAAGCGGGTACCTGTCTGTACCTAAGCGGTACCTGTCGGTACCTAAGCGGATACCTGTCGGTACCTAAGCGGTACCTGTCGGTACCTAAGCGGGTACCTGTCGGTACCTAAGCGGGTAACTGTTTGTACCTAAGCGGTACCTGTTTGTACCTAAGCGGGTACCTGTCTGTACCTAAGCGGTACCTGTTTGTACCTAAGCGGTACCTGTCGGTACCTAAGCGGGTAACTGTCGGTACCTAAGCGGGTACCTGTCGGTACCTAAGCGGGTACCTGTCGGTACCTAAACGCTTGTCAGTACCTCAGTGGGTACCAGGTCTAGTTCAGGATCACCTGGTCGGTACCTCAGCGGGTACCAGGTCTAGTTCATGCTCACCTGGTCCTCCTCATCCTCCTCTTCCTCCTCGGCCAGCCTCTGGCGTCCGACCTCGTACAGCCGGCACACCGTGTCGGTGTTCACAGAGTCTTGGTTCTGTAGAAACACCACAATATATCCATAAATATACATAAATACATCTAAGACAGACAGACAGGTGAATGTGACAGGGCCTGACAGACAGACAGGTGAATGTGACAGGGCCTGACAGACAGACAGGTGAATGTGCCAGGGCCTGACAGACAGACAGGTGAATGTGACAGGGCCTGACAGACAGACAGGTGAATGTGCCAGGGCCTGACAGACAGACAAACAGGTGAATGTGACAGGGCCTGAGAGACAGACAAACAGGTGAATGTGACAGACAGGTGAATATGACAGGGCCTGAGAGACAGACAGGTGAATGTGACCGGGCCTGAGAGACAGACAGGTGAATGTGACAGGGCCTGACAGACAGACAGGTGAATGTGACAGGGCCTGAGAGACAGACAGGTGAATGTGACAGGGCCTGACAGACAGACAAACAGGTGAATGTGACAGACAGGTGAATGTGACAGGGCCTGACATACCTCTATGACCGCCAGGTAACAGTCCTTGGTGTCCGTGCACAGGTCAAATATATTCCTCTTGACATCGATGGTAGCTGATAGGGTGGAAACAGTGAATCAGTAATACACAGATTAACATGTGATAGTACTTAGTAAAGTAGTAGTAGTAGTACATAGTATTTACCTATAGGCTTGTAGTCTGTAGTATATAGTAGTAGTATTATTGTAGTATTTACCTATAGGCTTGTAGTCTGTAGTATATAGTATTTACCTATAGGCTTGTAGTCTGTAGCATATAGTAGTAGTATTATTGTAGTATTTACCTATAGGCTTGTAGTCTGTAGTATATAGTAGTATATATATTAGTAGTAGTAGTATTATTGTAGTATTTACCTATAGGCTTGTAGTCTGTAGTATATAGTAGTAGTATTATTGTAGTATTTACCTATAGGCTTGTAGTCTGTAGTATATAGTAGTAGTATTATTGTAGTATTTACCTATAGGCTTGTAGTCTGTAGTATATAGTAGTAGTAGTATTGTAGTATTTACCTATAGGCTTGTAGTCTGTAGTATATAGTAGTAGTAGTATTGTAGTATTTACCTATAGGCTTGTAGTATGTAGTATATAGTAGTAGTAGTATTGTAGTATTTACCTATAGGCTTGTAGTATGTAGTATATAGTAGTAGTAGTATTGTAGTATTTACCTATAGGCTTGTAGTCTGTAGTATATAGTAGTAGTAGTATTGTAGTATTTACCTATAGGCTTGTAGTCTGTAGTATATAGTAGTATATATTAGTAGTAGTAGTATTATTGACCTATAGGCTTGTAGTCTGTAGTATATAGTAGTAGTAGTATTGTAGTATTTACCTATAGGCTTGTAGTATGTAGTATATAGTAGTAGTAGTATTGTTGTAGTATTTACCTATAGGCTTGTAGTCTGTAGTATATAGTAGTAGTAGTATTTACCTATAGGCTTGTAGTCTGTAGTATATAGTAGTAGTAGTAGTAGTAGTATTATTGTAGTATTTACCTATAGGCTTGTAGTCTGTAGTGTATAGTAGTAGTAGTATTATTGTAGTATTTACCTATAGGCTTGTAGTCTGTAGTATAATATACTACAGACTATAGGTAAATACTACAATACTACTACTACTACATTATAGTAGTAGTAGTAGTAGTATTGTAGTATTTACCTATAGGCTTGTAGTCTGTAGTATATAGTAGTAGTAGTAGTATTGTAGTATTTACCTATAGGCGTGTAGTCTGTAGTATGTAGTAGTAGTAGTAGTATTATTGTAGTATTTACCTATAGGCTTGTAGTCTGTAGTATATAGTAGTAGTAGTATTGTAGTATTTACCTATAGGCTTGTAGTCTGTAGTATATAGTAGTAGTAGTAGTAGTAGTAGTAGTAGTAGTATTGACCTATAGGCTTGTAGTATGTAGTATATAGTAGTAGTAGTATTGTAGTATTTACCTATAGGCTTGTAGTCTGTCGTATATAGTAGTAGTAGTAGTAGTATTTACCTATAGGCTTGTAGTCGGTGGCGTTGAATGTTCTGAACGAGGATCCAAACGGAGATTTCATCTGCATGTCCATCATGTCGTCTTCCTCGTCTGCTTGGAGCATGGCTGGAAACACACCATAACATACATGTTCTCACCATGATAACATACATGTTCTCACCATGATAACATACATGTTCTCACCATGATAACATACATGTTCTCACCATGATAACATACATGTTCTCACCATGATAACATACATGTTCACACCATGATAACATACATGTTCTCACCATGATAACATACATGTTCTCACCATGATAACCACACATGTTCTCACCATGATAACATACATGTTCACACCATGATAACATACATGTTCACACCATGATAACATACATGTTCACACCATGATAACATACATGTTCTCACCATAACATACATGTTCTCACCATGATAACATACATGTCCACACCATGATAACATACATGTCCACACCATTATAACATACATGTTCTCACCATGATAACATACATGTTCTCACCATGATAACATACATGTTCTCACCATGATAACATACATGTTCTCACCATGATAACATACATGTTCTCACCATGATAACATACATGTTCTCACCATGATAACATACATGTTCTCACCATGATAACATACATGTTCTCACCATGATAACATACATGTTCACACCATGATAACATACATGTTCTCACCATGATAACATACATGTTCACACCATGATAACATACATGTTCACACCATGATAACATACATGTTCACACCATGATAACATACATGTTCACACCATGATAACATACATGTTCTCACCATGATAACATACATGTTCTCACCATAACATACATGTTCTCACCATGATAACATAAATGTTCTCACCATGATAACATACATGTTCTCACCATGATAACATACATGTTCTCACCATGATAACATACATGTTCTCACCATGATAGCATACATGTTCTCACCATGATAACATACATGTTCTCACCATGATAACATACATGTTCTCACCATGATAACATACATGTTCTCACCATGATAACATACATGTTCACACCATGATAACATACATGTTCTCACCATAACATACATGTTCACACCATGATAACATACATGTTCTCACCATGATAACATACATGTTCTCACCATGATAACATACATGTTCACACCATGATAACATACATGTTCTCACCATAACATACATGTTATCACCATAACATACATGTTCACACCATGATAACATACATGTTCTCACCATGATAACATACATGTTCTCACCATGATAACATACATGTTCTCACCACAACATACATGTTCTCACCATAACATACATGTTCTCACCATGATAACATACATGTTCTCACCATAACATACATGTTCTCACCATAACATACATGTTCTCACCATGATAACATACATGTTCTCACCATAACAACATACATGTTCTCACCATAACATACATGTTCTCACCATAACATACATGTTCTCACCATGATAACATACATGTTCTCACCATGATAACATACATGTTCTCACCATAACATACATGTTCTCACCATAACATACATGTTCTCACCATGATAACATACATGTTCTCACCATAACAACATACATGTTCTCACCATAACATACATGTTCTCACCATGATAACATACATGTTCTCACCATAACAACATACATGTTCTCACCATAACATACATGTTCTCACCATAACATACATGTTCTCACCACCAGTAAGACGCTTTAAGTTAAAGGCGAGAAGCGACCGCAGGGCTGAGACACTACCGGAATAATGTCACTTCATTCTGTCAGCACTACAGCGGAGCGGACAGACGGTGAATTCTCTACCGAAGTCCTGACGTCACTCGCTCATCCCCTGGTCCAGGCCCGTAGAAGTTTCATTTTAATCTCATATAAGCATTGTGGTCCAAAAATAAATAAACTGTCTCAGCGATATTGTCAGGGAGGTGTCTCTGTGTCGTCAGTCAGGCAGTGATATTTGAGCGTCTCTGTATAGCGAAATTTGTAATAATTCGACGGCAGTAACATTAGCGTTTTCTTTCAGTCAGTTGATTCTTTATATCCATATGAGTCAAACCGCCGCGATCATTTGTTTATTTTTGGAACAGTTCTTATTTGACGCGATATGAAAAAGTTGCGCTCCTGTCACTTTGGGGGATATGACTCCATACAAATAAGGGTATTGTGTGGTAGGTTTAGGGTTTAGGGTTAGGGTTTAGGGTTAGGGTTACCTCCGTAGATGACGGTTCCGTTGTTGTTGAAGACGATCCTGCACTGATCCAGAGCTGGAACCGTGTGGAGGAGATGGAACGTCCTGAGGTCCCACTGGAGGTCTGAGTTAAGATAATACTACAATACTGAACATACTACTACTACTGCTACTGCTACAATACACTGGAGGTCTGAGTTAAGATAATACTACAATACTGAACATAATACTACTACTACAATACTAGATAATACTAGAATACTGAACATAATACTACTACTACAATACTAGATAATACTAGAATACTGAACATAATACTACTACTACTACTGCTACAATACACTGGAGGTCTGAGTTAAGATAATACTACAATACTGAACATACTACTACTACTACTGCTACAATACACTGGAGGTCTGAGTTAAGATAATACTACAATACTGAACATACTACTACTACTACTGCTACAATACTAGATAATACTACAATACCCCCCCCCCCAGGAGACACTGTGGAGGCACTGGGGGGGGAGTGGGGACACTGTGGAGGCACTGGGGGTCCATTGGGGAGGCACTGTGGGGACACTGGGGAGGCTCTGTGGAGGCACTGGCGGGACACTGGCACTGGGGAGACACTGGGGAGGTACTGGGGAAGCACTGGGGAGGCACTGGGGGGGCACTGGGGGGGCACTGGGGGGACACGGTGCAGACAGAGTTGTTTTTTTTTTTTGGCGCCCCTCCCCCATGGCGCTCGAAGCCGTTGCTTCGTCGGCCTGTAGGAAGAACCGGGCCTGAATACTAGATAATACTAGAATACTGAACATAATACTACTACTACAATACTAGAATACTGAACATAATACTACTACTACAATACTAGATAATACTAGAATACTGAACATAATACTACTACTACAATACTAGAATACTGAACATAATACTACTACTACAATACTAGATAATACTAGAATACTGAACATAATACTACTACTACAATACTAGTTAAAGATGGAGTGCTGTGATCCCCCCCCCCCTAAAACATGACCATCAGGTCTTGTTATATAAGGAGGTATAATCTTTTCAAAAAAAGTGTACAGTATTTGTTAAAATGTTGTTTTTATGTGTGCACGCCCACCAGTTCATTAAGTATGCCTGGTTTGCCAGGTGGGTGGTGATGGGTGAACTGAAGCCGCACCCACAGCTGTAGTTGTATGATAAAGGGGGAGGGGTTAGGGGAGGGGCTGATAGTGTGGTGTCACTATATTACTGTTTATTTCATTGGCCCGTTTGACTGTCAAGGGTTCAGCCTCCAGGAAGAAACCCTAAATACAAAGTTAATACATCATTGCACATAAAATGACTCCAGGGTGTCTAATGAAGTACTGTCACCTCATATACACATGAACAACTGGAAAAATACAAACATTGTGGCACTCCATCTTTAAGATAATAATACTAAACTTTACTTTCAAATACTTTAAAACGTGAAGCGATATAACGAGCCTATAGTTCATTTTCAATGAGACCTGCGTTTTTTCGCGGAGCACTGGGGAGCAGTCGCAGTGCGACAACACAAGCGTATTTACGTGAGCGCGGTCAAAATCTGTCTTGGAAGAGCCACCCATTGACTGATCTAATATACGGCAACCTTCCCCGTGTTTCTTCACTAGTCCGATCCAGAAGAACACAGTTTTCCGGCCACTGCTACAAAGCTGACAATGAGGTTATATCTTCCCTTCTTCTCTGGAGTCCTGCCTCAAAGCAGACCAGGGGTAGAAAACTGTCATTCCCTGATGTCATCGCTAGGGACACATGATGTCATCGCTAGGGACACATGATGTCGTCGCTAGGGACACATGATGTCATCGCTAGGGACACATGCATCAGTAAGCAGGAACTGGGGATGGCAATGAAGGACCGGGAAGTCTGGCGTGGCATTGTGAAATCCATGATCTTGACCGCGGTCGAAAAATGATGAGGATGACCCTACCCTACCCTAACCCAGAATGTGGTCCTAAACGGAGGACTCTGTAAGGATACGATCTCTGTGTTGACGATGACCTCCAGGCCGTTGGGGTGGAACACTCCGCTGATGTTCATGTTGAACTTGTCGAACTTGTGGATGGCCTGAGCGGAGCGCACGTCCCACAGCACGCCGTCGTTCAGCACCAGGTCGTCCGTGGGGTTAAAGGTCGCGCAGTTCCTCTTGTAGTTGTTGGCCAGGTCGGGGTTGTTGAGGGTCAGGGTCTTCTTCCCCGAGGTGATGTCATAGATCTGATGAAATACAGAAAAAACATAAGATGCATGTGCACACAGATGTGGGCGATGTGCCCCCTGGTGGTCAGAAACAGTAACTCAGTGAGTGACGTGCCCCCTGGTGGTCAGAAACAGTAACTCAGTGAGTGATGTGCCCCCTGGTGGTCAGAAACAGTAACTCAGTGAGTGATGTGCCCCCTGGTGGTCAGTAACAGTAACTCAGTGACCGATGTGCCCCCTGGTGGTCAGAAACAGTAACTCAGTGGGCGATGTGCCCCCTGGTGGTCAGTAACAGTAACTCAGTGGGCGATGTGCCCCCTGGTGGTCAATAACAGTAACTCAGTGGGCGATGTGCCCCCTGGTGGTCAATAACAGTAACTCAGTGGGCGATGTGCCCCCTGGTGGTCAATAACAGTAACTCAGTGGGCGATGTGCCCCCTGGTGGTCAGTAACAGTAACTCAGTGGGCGATGTGCCCCCTGGTGGTCAGTAACAGTAACTCAGTGGGCGATGTGCCCCCTGGTGGTCAGTAACAGTAACTCAGTGAGTGATGTGCCCCCTGGTGGTCAGTAACAGTAACTCAGTGGGTGATGTGCCCCCTGGTGGTCAGTAACAGTAACTCAGTGGGTGATGTGCCCCCTGGTGGTCAGTAACAGTAACTCAGTGGGTGATGTGCCCCCTGGTGGTCAGTAACAGTAACTCAGTGGGTGATGTGCCCCCTGGTGGTCAGTAACAGTAACTCAGTGGGTGATGTGCCCCCTGGTGGTCAGTAACAGTAACTCAGTGGGCGATGTGCCCCCTGGTGGTCAGTAACAGAACAGTAACTCAGTGGGTGATGTGCCCCCTGGTGGTCAGTAACAGTAACTCAGTGGGCGATGTGCCCCCTGGTGGTCAGTAACAGTAACTCAGTGGGCGATGTGCCCCCTGGTGGTCAGTAACAGTAACTCAGTGGGTGATGTGTACCCCTGGTGGTCAGTAACAGTAACTCAGTGGGCGATGTGCCCCCTGGTGGTCAGTAACAGTAACTCAGTGGGCGATGTGCCCCCTGGTGGTCAGTAACAGTAACTCAGTGGGCGATGTGCTCCCTGGTGGTCAGTAACAGTAACTCAGTGGGTGATGTGCCCCCTGGTGGTCAGTAACAGTAACTCAGTGAGCGACGTGCCCCCTGGTGGTCAGTAACAGTAACTCAGTGGGCGATGTGCCCCCTGGTGGTCAGTAACAGTAACTCAGTGAGCGACGTGCCCCCTGGTGGTCAGTAACAGTAACTCAGTGGGCGATGTGCCCCCTGGTGGTCAGTAACAGTAACTCAGTGGGCGATGTGCCCCCTGGTGGTCAGTAACAGTAACTCAGTGGGTGATGTGCCCCCTGGTGGTCAGTAACAGTAACTCAGTGGGCGACGTGCCCCCTGGTGGTCAGTAACAGTAACTCAGTGAGCGACGTGCCCCCTGGTGGTCAGTAACAGTAACTCAGTGGGCGATGTGCCCCCTGGTGGTCAGTAACAGTAACTCAGTGGGCGATGTGCCCCCTGGTGGTCAGTAACAGTAACTCAGTGGGCGATGTGCCCCCTGGTGGTCAGTAACAGTAACTCAGTGGGCGATGTGCCCCCTGGTGGTCAGTAACAGTAACTCAGTGGGTGATGTGCCCCCTGGTGGTCAGTAACAGTAACTCAGTGGGTGATGTGCCCCCTGGTGGTCAGTAACAGTAACTCAGTGGGTGATGTGCCCCCTGGTGGTCAGTAACAGTAACTCAGTGAGTGATGTGCCCCCTGGTGGTCAGAAACAGTAACTCAGTGGGCGATGTGCCCCCTGGTGGTCAGTAACAGTAACTCAGTGGGCGATGTGCCCCCTGGTGGTCAGTAACAGTAACTCAGTGGGTGATGTGCCCCCTGGTGGTCAGTAACAGTAACTCAGTGGGCGATGTGCCCCCTGGTGGTCAGTAACAGTAACTCAGTGGGCGATGTGCCCCCTGGTGGTCAGTAACAGTAACTCACGTGGGCGATGTGCTCCTTGGTGCCGATCACTCGGTCCTGGGACAGTTTACTGAATTCTACATAGTGGTTTCCTAGAAAGGAATGCCTGGAAACACACAAATGGCATTTGAACATCAACCAATCAATCAATCAAAACTTTATTTGTATAGCACATTTCATACAGCAAGTGCAACCCAATGTGCGTCACAGATTACAAACAGAAGAGACACTAACCCATTTAGGCCTGACATCGAAATAAAAAAAAAGTCTTCTAAATCCTGACAGTTTTCTGAAATACCTATGTTTCTGTATCAGTTCTCAATATTTCATGTCAAGGACCCCAAACATTATATGTATTTAGCCGCCGACCCCCATCTGAAAATATGTTGTTCCAGGGACCCCCCAGAAGCAACGATAAATGAGTTAAAAACATTCGCTCTGAAAGAAGATTCAAAGATTTGCGCCACATTTTCACGATTTTTCAAAAATAGCAGACCTACAAACTCGTAGCGCGCCACTCAGTGCCGCGCTACGAGCTTGTAGATCTGCTATTTTTCAATAGCTAAAGTATAACATACACCAAAAGGGGTTCCCGCCCAAAATGGGTTAAAAAAAACAAAGGAAAAAAAAGAAATATTTTACATTACGAATAAACATGAATAGGGATTAAAAAAATAATAATCTTATCAACTGGTCAACTAGTACCAACAAGGTCGACTGGTGGATTTACTAGTCGACTGTTTTAAGCATTATGTTATACTTTAGCTATTGAAAAATAGCAGATCTACAAGCTCATAGCGCGCCACCGAGTGCCGCGCTACGAGCTTGTAGGTCTGCTATTTTTGAAAAATCATGAATATGTGGCGCAAATCTTTGAATATATATTATTTTAGAGCGAAGGTTTTTAACTCAAATCTTTGCTTCTGGGGGAGGGGGGTCTTCTGGGGGGTCCCTGGGGGGGGGTCTTCTGGGGGGTCCCTGGGGGGGTCTTCTGGGGGGTCCCTGGGGGGGGGGGGGGTCTTCTGGGGGGTCCCTGAAACTACATATTTTCAGATGGAGGTCGGCGGCCAATTACGTATCATTTTTGGGGTCCTTGACATGAAATATTGAGCACCACTGATACAGAAACATGAGGTAATATTGAGCACCACTGATACAGAAACATGAGGTAATATTGAGCACCACTGATACAGAAACATGAGGTAATATTGAGCACCACTGATACAGAAACATGAGGTAATATTGAGCACCACTGATACAGAAACATGAGGTAATATTGAGCACCACTGATACAGAAACATGAGGTATTTTAGACATTTTTTTAAATGTCGACGTCAGGCCTAAATAAATGGGTTAAAGCCCTAGATCCTTGTTGACAGGAGACCCCGCTCGCCCGTAGTGCATATATGGAGAGAGATGGTAGCCTATATGTCATGTCCACTGAGCTGTGGTGGCTTGTCAGGCCTACTCTCTCTCAATTAGGGATTTTCCCAGCGGTTCATTTCAATCTCGTGTACAACCTTTATTCAAATACGGTACTTTAAAATGCAACCGCACTTGTTGAGTTGACTTCCTTGTTAACGAGGCGAGGCACAAGCATGGCTGGCGGGACCAAAATGGGCCATTTTTTTTTTTTTTGATTAATTGATTTTCCGATAATTGTCGGAGTCTCCGAAATCGATTTTAATATTTCATAATCGAAAATCAAAAACAAAAAAAACTAAAATTGCCCAAATATAGGCTAATAAGTAAGGCTGCATGATATATCGAACATGTACCTTCATCAGAGTGGAGAATATAAGTATAAATCAAGTTGAGCAAAGCCACTCTTCTCTGCCTCTCTCTCTAACAGACACAGTTAACGATCGCTTGTTAAGTGCCTGCCAGACAGACAATCAGATGAAATGAAGGCAGTTGTAGAGTAGAGTGTAGACTAGTGTCTAGGTTTACTCATCAAAACTGATTATAAAACTGTAACCATCAAAGCATGCACTCAACATATAATGGTTATGTGACCATGGCATGTGCATAATATAAAATCTTAAAAGTTTTATCTGATATTGATTATTATTATTATTATTATTTTTGGGGGGGGGGTTCAATTAATCGATTATTAATCGGCAGAGCTGTAGATTATTCGATTTGGCTGATGGTCACTTTCAGGCATCCCTAAGCCCTAGTGCATTCCATAGTTTAGATTGGGAGTGAGTCTGTAGTTCTGACTGCAATGGGAAGTTCATTCCATAGTTTAGATTGGGAGTGAGTCTGTAGTTCTGACTGCAATGGGAAGTTCATTCCATAGTTTAGATTGGGAGTGAGTCTGTAGTTCTGACTGCAATGTGAAGTTCATTCCATAGTTTAGATTGGGAGTGAGTCTGTAGTTCTGACTGCAATGTGAAGTTCATTCCATAGTTTAGATTGGGAGTGAGTCTGTAGTTCTGACTGCAATGGGAAGTTCATTCCATAGTTTAGATTGGGAGTGAGTCTGTAGTTCTGACTGCAATGGGAAGTTCATTCCATAGTTTAGATTGGGAGTGAGTCTGTAGTTCTGACTGCAATGGGAAGTTCATTCCATAGTTTAGATTGGGAGTGAGTCTGTAGTTCTGACTGCAATGGGAAGTTCATTCCATAGTTTAGATTGGGAGTGAGTCTGTAGTTCTGACTGCAATGGGAAGTTCATTCCATAGTTTAGATTGGGAGTGAGTCTGTAGTTCTGACTGCAATGTGAAGTTCATTCCATAGTTTAGATTGGGAGTGAGTCTGTAGTTCTGACTGTAATGGGAAGTTCATTCCATAGTTTAGATTGGGAGTGAGTCTGTAGTTCTGTCTGTAATGGGAAGTTCATTCCATAGTATAGATTGGGAGTGAGTCTGTAGTTCTGACTGCAATGGGAAGTTCATTCCATAGTATAGATTGGGAGTGAGTCTGTAGTTCTGACTGCAATGGGAAGTTCATTCCATAGTTTAGATTGGGAGTGAGTCTGTAGTTCTGAATGCAATGGGAAGTTCATTCCATAATTTAGATTGGGAGTGAGTCTGTAGTTCTGACTGCAATGGGAAGTTCATTCCATAGTATAGATTGGGAGTGAGTCTGTAGTTCTGACTGTAATGGGAAGTTCATTCCATAGTTTAGATCGGGAGTGAGTCTGTAGTTCTGACTGCAATGGGAAGTTCATTCCATAGTTTAGATCGGGAGTGAGTCTGTAGTTCTGACTGCAATGGGAAGTTCATTGAATAGTTTAGATCGGGAGTGAGTCTGTAGTTCTGACTGCAATGGGAAGTTCATTCCATAGTTTAGATCGGGAGTGAGTCTGTAGTTCTGACTGCAATGGGAAGTTCATTCCATAGTTTAGATCGGGAGTGAGTCTGTAGTTCTGACTGCAATGGGAAGTTCATTCCATAGTTTAGATCGGGAGTGAGTCTGTAGTTCTGACTGCAATGGGAAGTTCATTCCATAGTTTAGATTGGGAGTGAGTCTGTAGTTCTGACTGCAATGGGAAGTTCATTCCATAGTTTAGATTGGGAGTGAGTCTGTAGTTCTGACTGCAATGGGAAGTTCATTCCATAGTTTAGATTGGGAGTGAGTCTGTAGTTCTGACTGCAATGGGAAGTTCATTCCATAGTTTAGATTGGGAGTGAGTCTGTAGTTCTGATTGAAATGGGAAGTTCATTCCATATTTTAGATTGGGAGTGAGTCTGTAGTTCTGACTGCAATGGGAAGTTCATTCCATAGTTTAGATTGGGAGTGAGTCTGTAGTTCTGACTGCAATGGGAAGTTCATTCCATAGTTTAGATTGGGAGTGAGTCTGTAGTTCTGACTGCAATGGGAAGTTCATTCCATAGTTTAGATTGGGAGTGAGTCTGTAGTTCTGACTGCAATGGGAAGTTCATTCCATAGTTTAGATTGGGAGTGAGTCTGTAGTTCTGACTGCAATGGGAAGTTCATTCTATAGTTTAGATTGGGAGTGAGTCTGTAGTTCTGACTGTAATGGGAAGTTCATTCCATAGTTTAGATTGGGAGTGAGTCTGTAGTTCTGACTGCAATGGGAAGTTCATTCTATAGTTTAGATTGGGAGTGAGTCTGTAGTTCTGACTGCAATGGGAAGTTCATTCCATAGTTTAGATTGGGAGTGAGTCTGTAGTTCTGACTGCAATGGGAAGTTCATTCCATAGTATAGATTGGGAGTGAGTCTGTAGTTCTGACTGCAATGGGAAGTTCATTCCATAGTATAGATTGGGAGTGAGTCTGTAGTTCTGACTGCAATGGGAAGTTCATTCCATAGTTTAGATTGGGAGTGAGTCTGTAGTTCTGACTGCAATGGGAAGTTCATTCCATAGTTTAGATTGGGAGTGAGTCTGTAGTTCTGACTGCAATGGGAAGTTCATTCCATAGTTTAGATTGGGAGTGAGTCTGTAGTTCTGACTGCAATGGGAAGTTCATTCCATAGTATAGATTGGGAGTGAGTCTGTAGTTCTGACTGCAATGGGAAGTTCATTCCATAGTTTAGATTGGGAGTGAGTCTGTAGTTCATTCCATAGTTTTGGAGCCATAAGGGAGAAGATAAAGAAAAATACATTATGGTGGTTTCATCACTTACTTCACGATAAAGACAGATTTAATGTGTAATGCTGGTGTTAAACTTACTTCATGATGAAGACAGATTTCATTCCCCATAGCGCTGACAGAGGATAGCTCCACGATGCCGATGTCAACAACAGGGACCCATCCTGATGGAACACAAGAAACAGAGTTCATTAAAACATGGTTCCTAGTGGAAAACACGCTAATTAACCCATTTTGGGCGGGATCCCCTTTTGGTGTCAGCATTATGTTATGCTTTAGGAATTGAAAAATAGCAGATCTACAAGCTCGTAGTGCGCCACTGTAGGTCTGCTATTTTTTTTAAATCGAAGAACGACTGACATAGAAACATAGCTTTTTCAGAAAACTGTCAGGATGTAGAAGACATTTTTAGAATCTGATCTCAGGTCAAAATGGGTTAAAACATGGTTCCTAGTGGAACAAGTTAAATAAAACATGGTTCCTAGTGGAACACAACACTGAGGTTCCATGTGAGTGATAGCAGAGCTGTGACAGCTGTAGCTCGCCTCCTCCTGCCTAGTAGATCTATAGATTATATTATACATACCCTAGAAGGCTCCATGTGTGTGATAGCAGAGCTGTGACAGCTGTAGCTCGCCTCCTCCTGCCTAGTAGATCTATAGATTATATTATACATACCCTAGAAGGCTCCATGTGTGTGATAGCAGAGCTGTGACAGCTATAGCTCGCCTCCTCCTGCCTAGTAGATCTATATACGTACCCTAGAAGGCTCCATGTGAGTGATAGCAGAGCTGTGACAGCTGTAGCTCGCCTCCTCCTGCCTAGTAGATCTATATACGTACCCTAGAAGGCTCCATGTGAGTGATAGCAGAGCTGTGACAGCTGTAGCCCGCCTCCTCCTGCCTAGTAGATCTATATACGTACCCTAGAAGGCTCCATGTGAGTGATAGCAGAGCTGTGACAGCTGTAGCTCGCCTCCTCCTGCCTAGTAGATCTATATACGTACCCTAGAAGGCTCCATGTGAGTGATAGCAGAGCTGTGACAGCTGTAGCTCGCCTCCTCCTGCCTAGTAGATCTATATACGTACCCTAGAAGGCTCCATGTGAGTGATAGCAGAGCTGTGACAGCTGTAGCTCGCCTCCTCCTGCCTAGTAGATCTATATACGTACCCTAGAAGGCTCCATGTGAGTGATAGCAGAGCTGTGACAGCTGTAGCTCGCCTCCTCCTGCCTAGTAGATCTATATACGTACCCTAGAAGGCTCCATGTGAGTGATAGCAGAGCTGTGACAGCTGTAGCTCGCCTCCTCCTGTCCCGTGAACACGTTGTATAGTTTCAGCTGTCCCGTACACGTCCCCAGCATCAGGAAACGCTCCCGCGCTGAGAACGCACAGCACATGAAGCCACTCTCATCCTCCTCGGCCTCACGGAACACTGAGATGGGACGGAACCTGGAATATATATATATATTTATATATAAATACATGTTTAGCACTGAGATGGGACGGAACCTGGAATATATATATATAAATATATGAAAATATATGAAAATACATGTTGATCACCGAGATGGGACGGAACCTGGAATATATATATATATATATATATAAATATATAAATGTATGAAAATACATGTTTATCAAGGTATAAAAGGAACCTGGGGTAATATGAACATACATTTTAATGTTCATGTGTGTAAAAGGTCACTAACTGTGTTTTTTAGAGGGGGGGTCTCGAGTAAATATCCCCATCATATTTTGTTTCCTACATTTTCTTTTTACATTATTTTTTAAAAGCACACAAAATATCAATGATTAATTCCATTAATTAGAAAACAAATGCTTAAACCCCTCAAGGCTGTTGGCGTAAATGACGTAATCGCTTTATTCCCTATAATCGGGGGCTTAATGTAGCAAAATGTAGCAACCTTTAGCTTGTTTGGCTAACGACCGATGTAATCTACCTAAAAACGGCCGAAATCCTCGCGTGCACGCCCTCACGTGCGCAGTCTTTATGTGCATCGCTGCGTAAAATGCGATATTTGGGGCTTGATTAGAGCTTAATTTGACTTAGTTATTAAAATAAACGATGATAGCTTAGCATCCCGGACATCTGACTGTGTAATACAGTGCAGAAAGCTAGAGGATGTTGTGATCCGTAGAACCGGAAATTACATAGCCAGATTCACGCTATTCGCTCAAAATCGCCACTTCAGTGATGCTTGCAGAACTCGACTTAGTCTCGTTCCTGACCGCATCACTGTTGTGGCAATAATCACGTTAAACCACACCCTCTCGTGTAATATTGCTTAAGTGAAAATAACAGGAGGGGCGAGATCCAAGTATGACCGCGACCGGTAGCCATGGTATTTGGCGGCTCGCCATGGCGTTTGGCCGAATTCGTCGACGGTCATGAGCTGTCGTCGCAGCTTTCCAGCTAAAACGGCGACGTTTTAGGTTTCGTCGCTGCGTTCAATACTGTTTCCGCGGGCAAAGGGTGCTCGTCGAGTCTCGTCGCGTATTTTGCGACACTTTGTCGTCGCGACCTTTCGCCGCGCCGAACTCCGTGCGTCATTGCGCACGGGAGGTTCGTCGAGGAGAACGGCCTCGGCCGCCTTCACCTTCTAATACTAACATAGAACCCCATTCTATCAGCTGCCTTGTTAGCCTAGTGGTCTGTTACGCCGCCTTCCAATCCTTTGTTCATGGGTTCACGTGTTTGCGTCCCGCTGCCGACACTATTTATAAAAGCCGTGGAACTTCACCTTCTAATATTAAAATAGAACCCCATTCTATCAGCTGCCTCGTTAGCCTAGTGGTCTGTTACACCGCCTTGCAATCCTTTGGAATTTTGTCACCTGTTCGCGGCCCGCTGCCAACACTGTTTTTTTAAATTATTATTATTATAATAACCGGCCCGGTTAAAACGATCTTTCCCGCGTCACAATCGGTGGAGAAATGGCTGAGTTATGGTCTTTGTACCCCTCACAAACCTTAATCCAAAAACTATTAAAAAAGACCGCGGTTGCAAAAATTGTTGGCAGCGGGGCGCGATTCCAATGGTTTGGAAGTCAGCGTCGGAGTCCTCTAGGCCAGCAAGGGAGCTGCCAGAATAGGGTTCTCTGCTAGTATTAGAAAGACTCTCCCCGGCATGTAAAACCACCAAAAGCCACCCATTGCGCACAGTCCGCGGGTCGCGGCGAACGTCCCGCGAGTCGCGGATGTCCCGCGAGTCGCGGATGTCCCGCGAGTCGCGACGATAGCCGCAGGTCGCAGCGAAAGTCCTGCGAGTCGCGGCGAACGTCTCGCGCCGCGACGATATTGATGACGTTGCGGAAGTCGTCGTTAGTCGAGGATGGAGCTCGCTGTCTCTCGAAAATAAGTTGATTAAAATCTATGTATTGCAAATTGATCTTGCACTTTTTTTGATCAAATATGGGTCAAAATGTGTAATTGGTAGCACCTGCTGAAGATGAGGTGCCTGTCTGCCTGCCTGTCTCACCTGCTGAAGATGAGGTGCCTGTCTGCCTGCCTGTCTCACCTGCTGAAGATGAGGTGCATGTCTGTCTCACCTGCTGAAGACGAGGTGCCTGTATGTCTGCCTGTCTCACCTGCTGAAGATGAGGTGCCTGCCTGTCTCACCTGCTGAAGATGAGGTGCCTGTCTGCCTGCCTGTCTCACCTGCTGAAGATGAGGTGCATGTCTGTCTCACCTGCTGAAGACGAGGTGCATGTCTGTCTCACCTGCTGAAGACGAGGTGTCTGTCTGTCTGCCTGTCTCACCTGCTGAAGATGAGGTGTCTGTCTGTCTGTCTGTCTCACCTGCTGAAGATGAGGTGCCTGTCTGTCTGCCTGTCTCACCTGCTGAAAATGAGGTGCCTGTCTGTGTCTGTCTGCCTGTCTCACCTGCTGAAGATGATGTGTCTGTCTGTCTGCCTGCCTGTCTCACCTGCTGAATATGAGGTGTCTGTCTGCCTGTCTCACCTGCTGAAGATGAGGTGCCTGCCTGTCTCACCTGCTGAAGATGAGGTGTCTGCCTGTCTCACCTGCTGAAGATGAGGTGCCTGCCTGTCTCACCTGCTGAAGATGAGGTGCCTGCCTGTCTCACCTGCTGAAGATGAGGTGTCTGTCGAAGCAGCCTCCGTCCACCCCTCCATATTTGGGGTAGATGACCCTGCGTGTGTGACGTGACGTGACGTTGAGCGGCGCCTGGCGCCTCTGCTTGGGTTCTGGACACTGGTGGGGGGTGAACAGGCTGAACGGAGGACAGGTGGCGACCGGGTTCTTACAGCGGGCGTGCTGCTCCCGCAGGTACTCCGTTATGATGCCGTCTAGCGCCGGGGGGGAGGGGAGGTGTCTGTGGAGAGAGTTAAACACTTTAATGATCCCGTCTAGAGCGGGGGGGGGGGGGGGGGGGGGGGGGGAGGTGTCTGTGGAGAGAGTTAAACTCTGTTATGACCCCGTCTAGGGCCGGGGGGGGGAGGGGAGGTGTCTGTGGAGAGAGTTAAATACTTTAATGATCCCGTCTAGGGCCGGGGGGGGGGGGGGGGGAGGTGTCTGTGGAGAGAGTTAAATACTTTAATGATCCCGTCTAGGGCCTGGGGGGGGGGGGGGGGGGGGGGGGGAGGTGTCTGTGGAGAGAGTTAAATACTTTAATGATCCCGTCTAGGGCCGGGGGGGGGGGGGTGGGGGATGGGGGGGGGAGGTGTCTGTGGAGAGAGTTAAATACTTTAATGATCCCGTCTAGGGCCGGGGGGGGGGGGGGGGGGGGGGGGGGAGGTTCTCTGTGGAGAGAGTTAAATACTTTAATGATCCCGTCTAGGGCCTGGGGGGGGGGGGGGGGGGGGGGGGGGGGGGAGGTGTCTGTGGAGAGAGTTAAATACTTTAATGATCCCGTCTAGGGCCTGGGGGGGGGGGGGGGGGAGGTGTCTGTGGAGAGAGTTAAATACTTTAATGATCCCGTCTAGGGCCGGGGGGGGGGGGGGGGGGGGGGGGAGGTGTCTGTGGAGAGAGTTAAATACTTTAATGATCCCGTCTAGGGCCGGGGGGGGGGGGAGGGGAGGTGTCTGTGGAGAGAGTTAAATACTTTAATGATCCCGTCTAGGGCCGGGGGGGGGGAGGGGAGGTGTCTGTGGAGAGAGTTAAATACTTTAATGACCCCGTCTAGCGCCGGGGGGGGGGGAGGGGAGGTGTCTGTGGAGAGAGTTAAACTCTGTTATGACCCCGTCTAGGGCCGGGGGGGGAGGGGAGGTGTCTGTGGAGAGAGTTAAACTCTGTTATGACCCCGTCTAGGGCCGGGGGGGGGGAGGGGAGGTGTCTGTGGAGAGAGTTAAACTCTGTTATGACCCCGTCTAGGGCCGGGGGGGGAGGGGAGGTGTCTGTGGAGAGAGTTAAATTCCCTCCAATAGTTGTTGAAAGGAGGCAAATACATTGCCAATATACAGATCCCTGAGATTGGTAATACCAAGTGATGACCATAAAGAGAAGGCATTATCACTCAAAGATGGATGGAATAAAGGGTTTGCTGCTATTGGGGCCAGAAGGACTGAGCTTGTAGACCAAAGTGGCCCCTGAATTGATTCCACATTTTTAGTGTGGATTTGACAATGTTCTTAGAATAGATAGAATAGGGTAAGAGCAAAACGAATAGGGGTATGAAAAGAGCAGTTAACGAGGCAGGCCTAACTGAGGAAGATTCCATTTCAATCCACGTTGGACGTAGAGGTGATTTCTCCAACATCAGCCAACGTTGCAAAATTCTAATGAATGAATGAATGCCTTTATTGCAGACTCAGGGTCCATAGAGAAAACACAAAATCCAATAAAAAACAGTCCAAATGTACATGTTAGACAGGCATTTGTGACAGTTATAAATAAAGGCTTTTAAGCCAATGTCTTCTAAGACTAGAGGAGTATCTAGTGCAGCTTTTGACAGGGTTATTTATACCGACGATGATGCTATTCACAGACTCATGAATCTATGCATTAAGTTCCCGAGAACAGCTTGAAAAGTATTGACTCTTGCAGCCACAAAGATTTCACTTGCACTGCATCATCTAGGCTTTTTGAGTAAAATTATCATGGCATCATTATATGCTACTTGAAGTTTCTGAATACTTGCTTTTTTGTAGCTTGACCACAAGTGGGCAGTGTAGAGTGGTGTACAGTAAGCTCTAAATAGAGTAATCTTAACTGCTTCTAAGATTGGCCGCCCAGTAATAAAACCTACAGTTAGGTAGGGCTAACCCACCCTGAGGTTTAGGTCATTGTAATAATGTTTTACTGATCAATTTTATCAAAAAAATAAAGGGGAAGAAAAATGGGCAGGCACTGGACAAGATAAGATAATTTTGGGAGAGAATGAATCGTGACACAGTTAAGCGCAGCAAGAGATAATGGCAATAGAGACGACTGTAAGCGAGTCAGTAAAGTACCAAAATTACATATGAATAAAGCTGTCTGTAATCTGAATACCAAGGTATTTAAAACCGTGCAGAGCTATTTTAAATGGAAAATTGCTCAGCGGGTAATTACGTGCTGCTGCGTTTAATGGGAGTAACTCACTTTGATCCAGGTTCAGCTTATAACCAGAGATAAGGCCAAGTGAGGAGAAACTGTCAAGTATCGCCGGAATGGACGTAGGAATTATACAAAAGTAAATCATCTGCATAAAGAGATGTCCGCTGCTCAATGCCATTTCTAACTATACCTGTTATGCGAGGGCTTGATCCAAGTGCAACAGCCAACGGCTCGATGGCGATATCAAACAGAAGTGGATTCAAATTACAGCCCTGCCTGGTCGAGCGATATAGGGGGAATTGTGCTGAACGGGTATTAGTGGTCCTTACTGATGCAGTAGGAGATGTAGAAAGCACCTTCACCCAAGACACAAAGTTGGCCACAAACCCAAACTTCTCCAATGTACTAAAGAGGTCCGCCCACTCCACACGGTCAAACGCTTTGGCCGCGTCGAGCAAGATAACAACCTCCAGACTAGCTGATGCATGTAAAACATTCTAATGTTTTACATGCATGTATTAATTTATTTCTTATTATTGTCCAGCTGTTTCTTCATTCTAATGTTTTAATATGTATTAATTTATTTCTTACCTGTCCAGCTGTTTCTTGACGGCCGGGCTCTGGCTGAACGCTCCGTGGTCAGACTTCTGTCGCAGAACGCGCGGCTTCTTGCAGCCGACGGAGGCCCCGCCCCCAGGGGCGGGGCACAGCGGAGGCTGGCGCTCCCGCGTGAACACGATGCGATGCCCGGGAGGCGGGCCGTTGGGACAGGGGGGTGGGCCGTTGGGACAGAGGGGCGGGCCGTTTGGACAGGGGGGAGGGCCGTTAGAGCAGGGGGGCGGGCCGTTGGGGCAGAGGGGCGGACCGTTGGGGCAGAGGGGCGTGGCGTTGGGGCAGAGGGGCGTGGCCGAGGTGCTGGCGCTGCCAGCCGGTGGGGAGGATGTCGTCGACGAGGGGAGGAGGGGCTGAGACGTCGATGGGCGGGGCATCTGAGAATAACGGAAAGTATTAAATCCAGTCAGAGTGAAGTGTTGAGAATTGAATAAAGATGGAATGCCATGATTTTTGTATTTCTTTCCAGTTGACATCACCATATCATCCCCTTCCCTAACCCCTCCCTTTTTATCATACAACAACAGCTGTGGGTGTGGCTTCAGTTCAGGTGGCAAACCAGGCATACATAATAGATAATATAGAAAATAAAACATCTTACGTTGTGTCCGGGGAGGAGGAGCAGCGACGTCGCGTTGGCGTTCGTTGTCTGACAGCCGTGGACGGCCACGCCCCCCAGCCTCACCCGCTCCACGCCATTGGCCAGCCTGGGGGCGAGGAGGCGGGGCGGCAGCAGGGCCACGCCCCCCACGGAGGAGGAGGAGGGCGTGGCGTGGAGGGGGGTTGGGGTGGCGGGAAGGGGGAAGGGGGGGTGGGAGAGGTGCACCATGGGTAACTCCGCCTCCTTGGTGAGCGCGGTGGCGGTGGTGTGGAGGCCTTTGGTCAGCAGGTGGTTCCTGATTGGACAATGGACCAATGAGAACGGAGCATTTATAGAGCGCCTTTATGTGTTGTTTTTGGCAGCAAATTTAGATTTTAGTTTTAGTCGTTTCTCTGGAAATGTTTTCATTTAGTTTTAGTCGTTTCTCTGGAAACGTTTATTTAGTTTTAGTCGTTTCTCTGGAAACGTTTATTTAGTTTTAGTCGTTTCTCTGGAAACGTTTATTTAGTTTTAGTCGTTTCTCTGGAAACGTTTTCATTTAGTTGTAGTCGTTTCTCTGGAAACGTTTTCATTTAGTTGTAGTCGTTTCTCTGGAAACGTTTTCATTTAGTTTGTCGTTTCTCTGGAAACGTTTTTATTTAGTTTTAGTCGTTTCTCTGGAAACGTTTTTATTTAGTTTTAGTCGTTTCTCTGGAAACGTTTTAATTTAGTTTTAGTCGTTTCTCTGGAAACGTTTTAATTTAGTTTTAGTCGTTTCTCTGGAAACGTTTTCATTTAGTTTGTCGTTTCTCTGGAAACGTTTTTATTTAGTTTTAGTAGTTTCTCTGGAAACATTTTCATTTAGTTTTAGTCGTTTCTCTGGAAACGTTTTCATTTAGTTTTAGTCGTTTCTCTGGAAACGTTCATTTAGTTTTAGTCGTTTCTCTGGAAACGTTTATTTAGTTTGTCGTTTCTCTGGAAACGTTTTCATTTAGTTTTAGTCGTTTCTCTGGAAACGTTTTCATTTAGTTTTAGTCGTTTCTCTGGAAACGTTTTAATTAATTTTAGTCGTTTCTCTGGAAACGTTTTCATTTAGTTTTAGTCGTTTCTCTGGAAACGTTTTCATTTAGTTTTAGTCGTTTCTCTGGAAACGTTTTCATTTAGTTTGTCGTTTCTCTGGAAACGTTTTCATTTAGTTTGTCGTTTCTCTGGAAACGTTTTCATTTAGTTTTAGTCACATTTGTGACTAAAATCACAATAATGTTTTAGTGTTAGAAATATAGCAGATCTACAAGCTCACAACACGTCGCAGTGCAACGCTTTGTGAGCTTGTAGATCTAATATTTTCAGCATGCAACCAAGTGTAACATGACTCATACTGGATCTCTTGTCCACTAGTCCCTTCCTAACATTTTAGTCTAGTTTTTATTTGACGAAATTGAGGGGGGGTTCTTTTCCACGAGAAACAGACATACCTGATGAGAAGGAGCAGCTCTTTCTCTCTCTGTGTGTGTGTGTGTGTGTGTGTGTGTGTGTGTGTGTGTGTTACCTGATGAGAAGGAGCAGCTCTTTCTCAGGGAAGGAGATCCTGGACTGAGCAACAACGTTAGCTCTCTGGAGCCACGCTAAGGACACGTCTGTCCCGATGAGGAGAGGTTTACCTGGAGATATACATAAATATATACATAAATATATGATTATATATACACAACGTTAGCTCTCTGACGTAACCTTCCTTACCAGAGATCCTCTCGATGAGCTCGGCGGCGAACTTGCAGAACTTGACGTGCTGACTGCGTTTGTCCTGAAGCACGGGTTCCTTCATAAGCTGCTGGATGTGACCGCTGGAGAACAGAGGCAGCTTGGAGATGATCTGACGCACCGAGCTGGACCGGCACAGACCCACCAGGGCCTTGCAGGCCATGGCCCGGATCTGGTCCGCATCTGTGATGGGCATCTTCACCATGAGGAGGGACAGGAGAACCTAGAGACACAGAGAGAGAGGGTCATCTTCAGCATCACAGACCCACCAGGGCAGTGGACCCCTCATTACCATTGTAACCAGGAGTTGTAGTAGCCATGGGGGAAAACTGTTGTAGATATTAGATAATATCACAGTATTACACTCGAGGGTCGCTTTACTCTCATTAGTAGCACTTTTGAGCTGATTACGGAACTGAATGAATGAATGAATTGATCAAATCGATCAATGAACGGCACCTTGATTCCGTTGTTGGACTGCACCACGTTCCACATCTTGGTGAGAACGCTCTCGCTGTTCTTGCTGTGCTGAGGCAGGCGGCGGCGGGCAGAGCCGCCCAGGAACTTCCCCATGCTGGAGAGGCGTTTGTCTGGAGCGCACACGCAGTTACTGACCACCTGCAGCGCGGACTTCTGGATCTCTGCGTCGTTCACAAACACCTCGCCCTCCGCCACGACGAGCACTATGGACATACCTGAGGGGAGGAGATACACTAGGTAAATATAAACACCTCCCCCTCTGCTACCACCAGGACTATAGACACACCTGAGGGGAGGAGATACACTAGGTAAATATATACACCTCTCCCTCTGCTACCACCAGGACTATAGACTAAGGTTGGGCGATATGCCAATCTTTTTCAATCGCCCATCGTCTGTCCAAAAATCGCCGATGGACGATATATTCGTGTCATAAAAGTAAAGTGAGAACAGCTCACTACAGGTCGCAAAAAAGCCAGATCTACAAGCTCTCAAGGCGCCGCGTCCTGCCTGTTTTTGCAGCGCCGTTCGCTACGCGTTGAGAGCTTGTAGATCCGTCTATTTTTGCAGCGCAGCTGCGCAGCCCGCGCAGCCAGGGTAACAAAATAAAAAATAAGTTACAGGTGGAGATGAAGTGAAGTTGGAACGGACAAGCAGCTGCAAGCCAAGCTAACATCACAACCACTTTCTGGTGACAGTGTTGTTAGCCGCAGCAACATGTAGCCTGCCCTGGTAACTTCTCCTCCTCCCCGGAGAACTCTTGCCTCCCCGCACCATCGGAGGCTCGGAGCGCTGCTGCTGATCCACAAGCCCTCAAGGCATCGCGTCCTGCCTGTTTTTGCAGCGCCGTTCGCTACGCGTTGAGAGCTTGTAGATCTGTCTATTTTTGCAGCGCTGGTGTCGGGGTTCGTTCACGTTGTCAAAAAAAAAAAAAAACTAGATTACAGGCGGAGATGAACAATCAGTAGTGGGTTGAATCAGTAGCTACACGCTAAGCTAAGCGCTAAGCTAACGATCCCCGAGCCTACACTAACACTAGCAGCCTGTTTTTTATTTTCCCCCCGACTTCACGGGTGGCGCATTGGGATTGTGATGAGACACGAGACAGCAGTGTGCATTCTGTTGTGACTGTATATTATTAAACTGCATGGGTCTGGACTCCGGAGCATAAACAACATGCTACCACCAGGACTATAGACACACCTGAGAGGAGGAGATACACTAGGTAAATATAAACACCTCTCCGTCTGCTACCACCAGGACTATAGACACACCTGAGGAGATACACTAGGTAAATATAAACACCTCTCCCTCTGCTACCACCAGGACTATAGACACACCTGAGAGGAGATACACTAGGTAAATATAAACACCTCCCCCTCTGCTACCACCAGGACTATAGACACACCTGAGAGGAGATACACTAGGTAAATATAAACACCTCTCCCTCTGCTACCACCAGGACTATAGACACACCTGAGGAGATACACTAGGTAAATATAAACACCTCTCCCTCTGCTACCACCAGGACTATAGACACACCTGAGAGGAGGAGATACACTAGGTAAATATAAACACCTCTCCCTCTGCTACCACCAGGACTATAGACACACCTGAGGAGATACACTAGGTAAATATAAACACCTCTCCCTCTGCTACCACCAGGACTATAGACACACCTGAGAGGAGGAGATACACTAGGTAAATATAAACACCTCTCCCTCTGCTACCACCAGGACTATAGACACACCTGAGGAGATACACTAGGTAAATATAAACACCTCTCCCTCTGCTACCACCAGGACTATAGACACACCTGAGGAGATACACTAGGTAAATATATACACCTCTCCCTCTGCTACCACCAGGACTATAGACACACCTGAGGAGATACACTAGGTAAATATAAACACCTCTCCCTCTGATACCACCAGGACTATAGACACACCTGAGAGGAGGATACACTAGGTAAATATAAACACCTCTCCCTCTGCTACCACCAGGACTATAGACACACCTGAGAGGAGGAGATACACTAGGTAAATATAAACACCTCCCCCTCTGCTACCACCAGGACTATAGACACACCTGAGAGGAGGAGATACACTAGGTAAATATAAACACCTCCCCCTCTGCTACCACCAGGACTATAGACACACCTGAGGAGATACACTAGGTAAATATAAACACCTCCCCCTCTGCTACCACCAGGACTATAGACACACCTGAGAGGAGGAGATACACTAGGTAAATATAAACACCTCTCCCTCTGCTACCACCAGGACTATAGACACACCTGAGAGGAGGAGATACACTAGGTAAATATAAACACCTCCCCCTCTGCTACCACCAGGACTATAGACACACCTGAGAGGAGGAGATACACTAGGTAAATATAAACACCTCTCCCTCTGCTACCACCAGGACTATAGACACACCTGAGAGGAGGAGATACACTAGGTAAATATAAACACCTCTCCCTCTGCTACCACCAGGACTATAGACACACCTGAGGAGATACACTAGGTAAATATAAACACCTCTCCCTCTGATACCACCAGGATGATAGACACACCTGAGGAGATACACTAGGTAAATATAAACACCTCTCCCTCTGCTACCACCAGGACTATAGACACAGAGGAGGAGATACACTAGGTAAATATAAACACCTCTCCCTCTGCTACCACCAGGACTATAGACACACCTGAGGGGAGGAGATACACTAGGTAAATATAAACACCTCTCCCTCTGCTACCACCAGGACTATAGACACACCTGAGAGGAGATACACTAGGTAAATATAAACACCTCTCCCTCTGCTACCACCAGGACTATAGACACACCTGAGAGGAGGAGATACACTAGGTAAATATAAACACCTCTCCCTCTGCTACCACCAGGACTATAGACACACCTGAGAGGAGATACACTAGGTAAATATAAACACCTCTCCCTCTGATACCACCAGGACTATAGACACACCTGAGGGGAGGAGATACACTAGGTAAATATAAACACCTCTCCCTCTGCTACCACCAGGACTATAGACACACCTGAGAGGAGATACACTAGGTAAATATAAACACCTCTCCCTCTGCTACCACCAGGACTATAGACACACCTGAGGAGATACACTAGGTAAATATAAACACCCCTCCCTCTGCTACCACCAGGACTATAGACACACCTGAGGAGATACACTAGGTAAATATAAACACCTCTCCCTCTGCTACCACCAGGACTATAGACACACCTGAGGGGAGGAGATACACTAGGTAAATATAAACACCTCTTCCTCTGATACCACCAGGACTATAGACACACCTGAGAGGAGGAGATACACTAGGTAAATATAAACACCTCTCCCTCTGCTACCACCAGGACTATAGACACACCTGAGGAGATACACTAGGTAAATATAAACACCTCTCCCTCTGCTACCACCAGGACTATAGACACACCTGAGGAGATACACTAGGTAAATATAAACACCTCCCCCTCTGCTACCACCAGGACTATAGACACACCTGAGGAGATACACTAGGTAAATATAAACACCTCTCCCTCTGCTACCACCAGGACTATAGACACACCTGAGAGGAGGAGATACACTAGGTAAATATAAACACCTCTCCCTCTGATACCACCAGGACTATAGACACACCTGAGAGGAGATACACTAGGTAAATATAAACACCTCCCCCTCTGCTACCACCAGGACTATAGACACACCTGAGGAGATACACTAGGTAAATATAAACACCTCTCCCTCTGCTACCACCAGGACTATAGACACACCTGAGAGGAGGAGATACACTAGGTAAATATAAACACCTCTCCCTCTGCTACCACCAGGACTATAGACACACCTGAGAGGAGGAGATACACTAGGTAAATATAAACACCTCTCCCTCTGCTACCACCAGGACTATAGACACACCTGAGAGGAGATACACTAGGTAAATATAAACACCTCTCCCTCTGATACCACCAGGACTATAGACACACCTGAGGGGAGGAGATACACTAGGTAAATATAAACACCTCTCCCTCTGCTACCACCAGGACTATAGACACACCTGAGAGGAGATACACTAGGTAAATATAAACACCTCTCCCTCTGCTACCACCAGGACTATAGACACACCTGAGGAGATACACTAGGTAAATATAAACACCCCTCCCTCTGCTACCACCAGGACTATAGACACACCTGAGGAGATACACTAGGTAAATATAAACACCTCTCCCTCTGCTACCACCAGGACTATAGACACACCTGAGGGGAGGAGATACACTAGGTAAATATAAACACCTCTTCCTCTGATACCACCAGGACTATAGACACACCTGAGAGGAGGAGATACACTAGGTAAATATAAACACCTCTCCCTCTGCTACCACCAGGACTATAGACACACCTGAGGAGATACACTAGGTAAATATAAACACCTCTCCCTCTGCTACCACCAGGACTATAGACACACCTGAGGAGATACACTAGGTAAATATAAACACCTCCCCCTCTGCTACCACCAGGACTATAGACACACCTGAGGAGATACACTAGGTAAATATAAACACCTCTCCCTCTGCTACCACCAGGACTATAGACACACCTGAGAGGAGGAGATACACTAGGTAAATATAAACACCTCTCCCTCTGATACCACCAGGACTATAGACACACCTGAGAGGAGATACACTAGGTAAATATAAACACCTCCCCCTCTGCTACCACCAGGACTATAGACACACCTGAGGAGATACACTAGGTAAATATAAACACCTCTCCCTCTGCTACCACCAGGACTATAGACACACCTGAGAGGAGGAGATACACTAGGTAAATATAAACACCTCTCCCTCTGCTACCACCAGGACTATAGACACACCTGAGGAGATACACTAGGTAAATATAAACACCTCTCCCTCTGCTACCACCAGGACTATAGACACACCTGAGAGGAGGAGATACACTAGGTAAATATAAACACCTCCCCCTCTGCTACCACCAGGACTATAGACACACCTGAGAGGAGATACACTAGGTAAATATAAACACCTCTCCCTCTGCTACCACCAGGACTATAGACACACCTGAGGAGATACACTAGGTAAATATAAACACCTCTCCCTCTGCTACCACCAGGACTATAGACACACCTGAGAGGAGGAGATACACTAGGTAAATATAAACACCTCTCCCTCTGCTACCACCAGGACTATAGACACACCTGAGAGGAGATACACTAGGTAAATATAAACACCTCTCCCTCTGCTACCACCAGGACTATAGACACACCTGAGAGGAGATACACTAGGTAAATATAAACACCCCTCCCTCTGCTACCACCAGGACTATAGACACACCTGAGGAGATACACTAGGTAAATATAAACACCTCTCCCTCTGCTACCACCAGGACTATAGACACACCTGAGGAGATACACTAGGTAAATATAAACACCTCTCCCTCTGCTACCACCAGGACTATAGACACACCTGAGAGGAGGAGATACACTAGGTAAATATAAACACCTCTCCCTCTGCTACCACCAGGACTATAGACACACCTGAGAGGAGATACACTAGGTAAATATAAACACCTCCCCCTCTGCTACCACCAGGACTATAGACACACCTGAGGAGATACACTAGGTAAATATAAACACCCCTCCCTCTGCTACCACCAGGACTATAGACACACCTGAGGAGATACACTAGGTAAATATAAACACCTCCCCCTCTGCTACCACCAGGACTATAGACACACCTGAGGAGATACACTAGGTAAATATAAACACCTCTCCCTCTGCTACCACCAGGACTATAGACACACCTGAGAGGAGGAGATACACTAGGTAAATATAAACACCTCTCCCTCTGCTACCACCAGGACTATAGACATACCTGAGGAGATACACTAGGTAAATATAAACACCTCTCTCTCTGCTACCACCAGGACTATAGACACACCTGAGAGGAGGAGATACACTAGGTAAATATAAACACCTCTCCCTCTGCTACCACCAGGACTATAGACACACCTGAGGAGATACACTAGGTAAATATAAACACCTCTCCCTCTGCTACCACCAGGACTATAGACACACCTGAGAGGAGGAGATACACTAGGTAAATATAAACACCTCTCCCTCTGCTACCACCAGGACTATAGACACACCTGAGGAGATACACTAGGTAAATATAAACACCTCTCCCTCTGCTACCACCAGGACTATAGACACACCTGAGAGGAGGAGATACACTAGGTAAATATAAACACCTCTCCCTCTGCTACCACCAGGACTATAGACACACCTGAGGAGATACACTAGGTAAATATAAACACCTCCCCCTCTGCTACCACCAGGACTATAGACACACCTGAGAGGAGGAGATACACTAGGTAAATATAAACACCTCCCCCTCTGCTACCACCAGGACTATAGACACACCTGAGAGGAGGAGATACACTAGGTAAATATAAACACCTCTCCCTCTGCTACCACCAGGACTATAGACACACCTGAGAGGAGGAGATACACTAGGTAAATATAAACACCTCTCCCTCTGCTACCACCAGGACTATAGACACACCTGAGGAGATACACTAGGTAAATATAAACACCTCTCCCTCTGCTACCACCAGGACTATAGACACACCTGAGAGGAGGAGATACACTAGGTAAATATAAACACCTCCCCCTCTGCTACCACCAGGACTATAGACACACCTGAGAGGAGGAGATACACTAGGTAAATATAAACACCTCTCCCTCTGCTACCACCAGGACTATAGACATACCTGAGAGAGATGTCCATATTATTAAAGATGGAGTGCCGTAATTTTTTTCCACCCTAAAACATGACCATCAGGTCTTATTGTTATATAAGGAGGTATAATTTTTTCAATAAAGTGTACAGTATTTGTTAAAATGTTGTTTTTATGTGGACACCCCCACCAGTTCATTAAGTATGCCTGGTTTGCCTGGTGGGTGGTGATGGGTGGTGATCCACCTGAACTGAAGCCGCACCCACAGCTGTAGTTGTATGATAAAGGGGGAGGGGTTAGGGGAGGGGCTGATAGTGTGATGTCACTATATTAGTGTGTATTTCATTGGCCCATTTGACTGTCAAGGGTTCAGCCTCCAGGAAGAAACCCTGAATACACCATTGCACATAACAACTCCAGGGTGTCTAATGAAGTACTGTCACCTCATAGACGCATGAAAACGACTCCAGGGTGTCTAATGAAGTACTGTTTCACCTCATAGACACATGAAAACGACTCCAGGGTGTCTAATGAAGTACTGTCACCTCATAGACACATGAAAACGACTCCAGGGTGTCTAATGAAGTACTGTCACCTCATAGACACATGAAAACGACTCCAGGGTGTCTAATGAAGTACTGTCACCTCATAGACACATGAAAAACTGGAAAAATACAAACATTGTGGCACTCCATCTTTAACAAACACTAAATAATTATTATTAACAAACACCTCGCCCTCCACCACGACCAAGACTATGGACATCCCTGAGAGAGGAAATTATTATTAACCCATTTCGGGCGGGAACCCCTTTTGGTGTTTTAAGCAGATCTACAGATCTACAAGCAGATCTACAAGCAGATCTACAAGCTCGTAGCGCGGCACCGAGTGCCGCGCTACAAGCTTGTAGGTCTGCTATTTTTGAAAGATTGTGAAAATGTGTCTCAAATCTTTGACAGGTGACAGGTGAGAGAACAACAACAAACAGACGGCAGAATAACGACGTACGTACCGACGGTAGAGATGGTGGATCCTCCCTCATCCAGGACGGCCACAGCTTCAGCCAACAGCAGCTGAGTCTTAGGAACCACGGTCAGAATGCTGAGGATGTCCAGAGCGTAGCGCACCGTGTCGCTCCTAAAGAGAGACAGAATATAATATAATATACATATCAACAGGAACAACGGTCAGGATGCTGAGGATGTCCAGAGCGTAGTGCACTGTGTCACTCCTAAAATAAATAATATAACACATCATAAATAATACAATAATATACCATGAAAAATACAATAATATATGAACAGCAGCAGATGGGCTGTAGGACTCATTGAGTTGCATTGGTGTGGTTGACCTTAAAGCGGTCTTGTCCGTAGGAGTCCCTACAGGGGTTTTAGGATGTCCCTCCTAAATAGGAACAGGAGGAGTCCCTACGGGGGTGGTCTGGGCTTTAGGATGTCCCTCCTAAATAGGAACAGGAGGAGTCCCTACGGGGGTGGTCTGGGCTTTAGGATGTCCCTCCTAAATAGGAACAAGAGGAGTCCCTACGGGGGTGGTCTGGGCTTTAGGATGTCCGTCCTAAAGAGGGACAAGAGGAGTCCCTACGGGGGTGGTCTGGGCTTTAGGATGTCCCTACTAAAGAGCAACAGGAGGAGTCCCTACGGTATGGGCTTTAGGATGTCCCTCCTAAAGAGGAACAGGAGGAGTCCCTACGGGGGTGGTCTGGGCTTTAGGATGTCCCTCCTAAATAGGAACAGGAGGAGTCCCTACGGGGTGGTCTGGGCTTTAGGATGTCCCTCCTAAATAGGAACAGGAGGAGTCCCTATGGGGTGGTCTGGGCTTTAGGATGTCCCTCCTAAATAGGAACAGGAGGAGTCCCTACGGGGGTGGTCTGGGCTTTAGGATGTCCCTCCTAAATAGGAACAGGAGGAGTCCCTACGGGGGTGGTCTGGGCTTTAGGATGTCCCTCCTAAAGAGGAACAGGAGGAGTCCCTATGGGGTGGTCTGGGCTTTAGGATGTCCCTCCTAAAGAGGAACAGGAGGAGTCCCTATGGGGGTGGTCTGGGCTTTAGGATGTCCCTACTAAAGAGCAACAGGAGGAGTCCCTACGGTATGGGCTTTAGGATGTCCCTCCTAAAGAGGAACGGGAGGAGTCCCTACGGGGGTGGTCTGGGCTTTAGGATGTCCCTCCTAAAGAGGAACAGGAGGAGTCCCTACGGGGGTGGTCAGGGCTTTAGGATGTCCCTCCTAAAGAGGAACAGGAGGAGTCCCTATGGGGTGGTCTGGGCTTTAGGATGTCCCTCCTAAAGAGGAACGGGAGGAGTCCCTACGGGGGTGGTCTGGGCTTTAGGATGTCCCTCCTAAAGAGGAACAGGAGGAGTCCCTATGGGGTGGTCTGGGCTTTAGGATGTCCCTCCTAAAGAGGAACAGGAGGAGTCCCTACGGGGGTGGTCTGGGCTTTAGGATGTCCCTCCTAAAGAGGAACAGGAGGAGTCCCTATGGGGGTGGTCTGGGCTTTAGGATGTCCCTACTAAAGAGCAACAGGAGGAGTCCCTACGGTATGGGCTTTAGGATGTCCCTCCTAAAGAGGAACGGGAGGAGTCCCTACGGGGGTGGTCTGGGCTTTAGGATGTCCCTCCTAAAGAGGAACAGGAGGAGTCCCTACGGGGGTGGTCAGGGCTTTAGGATGTCCCTCCTAAAGAGGAACGGGAGGAGTCCCTACGGGGGTGGTCTGGGCTTTAGGATGTCCCTCCTAAAGAGGAACAGGAGGAGTCCCTACGGGGGTGGTCTGGGCTTTAGGATGTCCCTCCTAAAGAGGAACAGGAGGAGTCCCTATGGGGTGGTCTGGGCTTTGGGATGTCCCTCCTAAAGAGGAACAGGAGGAGTCCCTATGGGGTGGTCTGGGCTTTAGGATGTCCCTCCTAAAGAGGAACAGGAGGAGTCCCTATGGGGTGGTCTGGGCTTTAGGATGTCCCTCCTAAAGAGGAACAGGAGGAGTCCCTATGGGGTAGTCTGGGCTTTGGGATGTCCCTCCTAAAGAGGAACAGGAGGAGTCCCTATGGGGTAGTCTGGGCTTTGGGATCTCCCTCCTAAAGAGGAACAGGAGGAGTCCCTATGGGGTGGTCTGGGCTTTGGGATGTCCCTCCTAAAAGAGGAACAGGAGGAGTTTCTACAGTCTGGGCTTTAGGATGTCCCTCTTAACCCATTTAGACCCGACGTCAATATTAAAAAAATATCTTCTAAATCCTGACAGTTTTCTGAAATACCTATGTTTCTATATCAGTGGTGCTCAAGATTTCATGTCAAGGACCCCAAACATTATATGTAATTGGCCACCGACCACCATCTGAAAATATGTTGTTCCAGTGACCCCGCCAGAAGCAAATATTTGACTTAAAAGTGTTCGCTCTGAAATAATATATACTAATAGCGCGGCACTCTATTGTAGATCTGCTATTTCTTGTAGATCTGCTATTTCTCAATAGCTAAAGTATAACATAATGCTTAAAACACCAAAAGGGGTTCCCGCCCAGAATGGGCTAAAGAGGAACAGGAGTGCCTACACTCGAGTCCCTACAACAGGAAGAGGATGTACTGTATTACTATGAAATCGTGCATTTCCCGTCAGTTGTTTGGTTGGTCACGCCCCCATATATGATCATGCCTCGTGACATCACGTGATGTCATCAATATCAAGTCCATATATGGAGATCCCCGATGTCATCAAGATTGGCCAGCAACTCTACATCTGACCTCAAACCCTTAGATCTCCATATATGGAGGTGACCTGTTCTGACAGTCCATATGTTGATCCTTCTCCATCCATCCTCTTCGAAGTCTCTCTTTTGACTGATACCTGTCCATTTAAACTCTAGACGGGCCTGTTGACTGATACCTATCCATTTAAACTCTAGACGGGCCTATTGACTGATACCTGTCCATTTAAACTCTAGACGGGCCTGTTGACTGATACCTGTCCATTTAAACTCTAGACGGGCCTGTTGACTGATACCTGTCCATTTAAACTCTAGACGGGCCTGTTGACTGATACCTGTCCATTTAAACTCTAGACGGGCCTGTTGACTGATACCTGTCCATTTAAACTCTAGACGGGCCTGTCGACTGATACCTGTCCATTTAAACTCTAGACGGGCCTGTCGACTGATACCTGTCCATTTAAACTCTAGACGGGCCTGTCGACTGATACCTGTCCATTTAAACTCTAGACGGGCCTGTCGACTGATACCTGTCCATTTAAACTCTAGACGGGCCTGTCGACTGATACCTGTCCATTTAAACTCTAGACGGGCCTGTCGACTGATACCTGTCCATTTAAACTCTAGACGGGCCTGTCGACTGATACCTGTCCATTTAAACTCTAGACGGGCCTGTCGACTGATACCTGTCCATTTAAACTCTAGATGGGCCTGTCGACTGATACCTGTCCATTTAAACTCTAGACGGGCCTGTCGACTGATACCTGTCCATTTCAACTCTAGACGGGCCTGTCGACTGATACCTGTCCATTTAAACTCTAGACGGGCCTGTCGACTGATACCTGTCCATTTAAACTCTAGACGGGCCTGTCGACTGATACCTGTCCATTTAAACTCTAGACGGGCCTGTCGACTGATACCTGTCCATTTAAACTCTAGACGGGCCTGTTGACTGATACCTGTCCATTTAAACTCTAGACGGGCCTGTTGACTGATACCTGTCCATTTAAACTCTAGACGGGCCTGTTGACTGATACCTGTCCATTTAAACTCTAGACGGGCCTGTTGACTGATACCTGTCCATTTAAACTCTAGACGGGCCTGTTGACTGATACCTGTCCATTTAAACTCTAGACGGGCCTGTTGACTGATACCTGTCCATTTAAACTCTAGACGGGCCTGCCCCAAAGTTATTAGTGCAGCCGTGCCCGGCAGCCGGCAAAAACTAGCGCTCTCGACAGGCCCGGAAATTAAGACCTGGCCCTACCTGGGCTCTCATCAAACCCTGTACACTCAAGACACTGCCCCCGCTGCCAGATCTCCATATATGGAGCTGACCTGTTCTGGCATTCCATAATGTTGATCTCACCAAATCAAACCCTGTACACTCAAACCACGCTCCAAATATGGCCAGTACAGAATTCATTCCATATGTTGATCTGACTGTCCCATGCCAAAGCGCCAGCACTCCCCCAGCAGTCTGATCTCACGCGACCTCAGGTCTCTTACTGGTTACACGTACATAATGATGTCATCATTCAATTACTTCACAATATCATCATTGCAATGATGTAATCGTCCTATAAAATGATCTGTCCTATAAACAAAACTCCATTTAGGAACTTGACGTTTAACTTCTGGATATTAGTAGCATTTATTTGTGGAGGTGCAGTTATTTAAAATGTTGCACTGGACAGTACATCTGAAAGGAGGACCAGATCATTACCTCTATGCTGCTGTGGTAGTCGGGCTCAAGGTGTATTCCTTTGGGCGAGCTAAGCCTCTTAGGGAGAACAACAGTGATCAGATTGAGGTGAACATCTTCAACCAGGTGTCGTTGCGCTGGAGGATTTTGCCCCCAGAGACAACAGGAGGAGGAGAGCGCCCTCTTGAGGTTCCCTCTGGGCGTGACGCCCACACAGCTGTGCTGATTGGAGACACCGTCTACCTCTGGGGAGGGTGGACTTACTGCAGTGTGCTTTATGCATTTGATGTCGACGCCCACAGATGGTTCAAACCACAGGTTTCTGGGACTGTTCCAAATGGGAGGAGGTACCACTCAGCCTGCGTCCTGGAGAAGGTCATGTTTATCCAAGGAGGAAACACCCAGCTGACTGGACGCACTAATGACATCTACAAGTTGGACACCAGCACAATGGTCTGGACTTTAATCAACACCAGAGGAACTCCTCCGCCTGTTTTATCCAGTCACTCTGCCACCATTATCGGGACTAAGATGTTTGTATTTGGGGGATGGTCTGGGGAATATCCAGGGGATTATAACACCATCAGAGTGTTTGACACAGAGACCAACCTCTGGCTGAGCACGCCTTCTGCACAGATTCTTCCAGAAGGACGCTACGGTCATTCTGCCTTCGCCTACAATGGAGAGCTGTACATATTTGGAGGCAAAAATTCACCCCAGAAATTCAACGACCTGTGGAAATTCAACCCAGAGACCTTCTCCTGGAGTCAGGTTGAGCCCAAAGGGAAAAGCCCATGTACGAAGTCTTGTTGGATGGCCTGTTGTAGCATGGGAGATCTTATCATCCTCTTTGGAGGAAACAAAGGATCTGATGAGTTGTTGATCTTAAACTTTAGTCCGAGTCTTAAGATGTTGTGTAAACTGTCAGTTTTTCAGTACAGTCTGGAGCAGTCACAACTTCCACATGACATGAAGTGGGAACTGGCAGCCATGACTAGCAACAACTGAACCATTAACATCCAAAGGAAATAACAAAACATCACACCTGTGTGAAGTGAGGGGCGCTTTTATCATCACATCACATTCTGTGGTACAGACGCAGACACACAAAGCTGGACATAGGTGGGGCCAGCACCCCTCAGATGGTATGTGATGATCGCTAAAGATGATTGTGTCTCTGGAGTTCAATAAACAATACATACAAAAAACAATCTGCACGTCGCACGCACATGCATTCCTTCAAAATAGAAGCTCTGAGGTGCCGGAAACACATGGCCGCTTTTACTCTGTCTGAACCCCCTCCCCGGAAACAATCCGGGAAAAAAAAACTGAGAAATATTTTGCTAGCTTACCTTGCTCTCGTTTTTATTTATACGATAAATGATCCAAAAAGCATATTTTGAACGAGAGGCGGATGAGGAGCAGAAATGAAGCGCTTAGTATATCCATCAGATCAAAACTACGGAGAGCGCCCTGGATTAGGAGAGACGAGGCCCCTGTATGACCTAAACACTGGATTAGGAGAGACGAGGTCTCAGTCTTGGATGGTTAGAGCGGCGCGATTACATACAAAGTCAAAGCAAAGACCAGAATTACGCTTTATGTGGATTGGAAGGGCTTGGACACTGAGGACAGTGGGCTGTACAGGTGAAACCAATAATGGAATGATCAATTAAACCAATCAACAGAAATGTTATCTATCTATCTATCTACCCACCTCCCTACCCCCCCCCCCCCTCCCTCCCTCCGTCCCTTCCACCCACCTACCCATCCATGGTACCAGATCACAAGATAAGCTTTTGCTGAAGGTACCAAAAACTACTACTAAATTGGGAGATACTGCCTTCAGGGTGTATGCTCCACATCTATGGAATAATTGTCAAGACAAATTGAAGTTGAATGTCCTTGTTTCATTTACTACTTTTAAAAGACTCTAAACTGACCTCACACTAGAGGAAGGCATATGCACCTGCTTTGTGTAATATTTGGTTCCTCAGTTGCTGTACAAGGGCACTTGGAGATGGACGGTACAGGTGGAGGCATGACCAAGTCCTTAAGACCATTGCTGAAGCCATCAACACAGGACTGAAGTGGGCAAAGCAGTTCCGACCCTCCAAGAAAACCATTGCCTTTGTCAGAGCTGGGGACAAGCCAACTCCTGTCATCTGCAGGCATCCTGATGTCTGCAAGAGACTGGCAGTTGTTGGTGGATCTTGAACATCAGCTGAAGTTCCCCAGCCATATTGTAGTCACCACCCTGCGACCAGACATTGTCCTTGTGTCTGAGTCCACCAAGCAAGCAGTGCTGCTGGAGCTGACCCGCTGTCCCGTGGGAAGATCGCCTGGAAGAAGCCTTTGAAAGGAAGGTCTCCAAGTACGCAGGACTGGTCAGCGACTGCCAGCAGGCTGGTTGGAGAGCAAGGTGTTTCCCTGTGGAGGTTGGATGCAGAGGTTTTGCAGCCCGGTACTTGGCCAGAGCCTTCAGTAGCTTAAGCATCGAGGGAGAGAGAAAGAAGAGAGCCATCCGCAGTACCACCGATGCGGCAGAGAGAGCCTCAAGATGGCTGTGGCTCAAAAGAGGGGAGCCATGGAGTCATGGTAGCTAGCTAGCCGTCTGGACACAAGCTGGGGTCTGATCAACCTTGGCTGGGTCACCTGGAGGAGGGCGTATGATGTTGAAAGACCCGAAACGCCCTAAGATTCCAGGAACATCACTGAGGATGTGTCCAGACTAGGCATCAGTAGATGTATGTACACAGCGGTTAAAGGTTCTGTTTCTGTGTGTATGTGTTTGTGTATTATATATTTTGTACTTTGCG
The DNA here is from genome assembly GCF_951216825.1 of Electrona antarctica. Classification (NCBI taxonomy): domain Eukaryota; kingdom Metazoa; phylum Chordata; class Actinopteri; order Myctophiformes; family Myctophidae; genus Electrona; species Electrona antarctica. The sequence goes on from NW_027638622.1 coordinate 150,363, forward strand.
TCCATGTCATGTATGTAAAATCATTGCTGTAAATGTTCTTGTCTTTATACAGGGCGCCATTGAAAAAGAGACCCTGGCCTGGGCCATGGCTCAGTGGTCCAGGCACCTTGGCTGGCAATCCAGTCTGGCAGTGTGCCGCGGGTTCGACTCCCGATCCCGACGGCCTTTACTGCATGTCTTCCCCCATCTCTCTCCCCATTCCCTGTCAGCCTACTGTCTGTCCCTCCATAAAAAATATAAAATAAAGGCGAAAGCCACAAAAAAAAACATTAAAAAAAGAAAAAAAAAGGAAAAGAGACCCTGGTCTCAATTAAACCTGACTCCACCAGATGGGGCAGCAGAGAGTACACAGGGTTCCCCCCTCCTGCTCCCATCTGGGAACTCTCAGGCAGAGTCGATGAACCAGCCACCAAATGGCCTGGCCAATCAGCGGCAGCTAGAGGCGGGATCAAGGCAGGACTGTGTGTGCCTTGATCGGAGCGGAGTCAGATCAAGGCAAGCCCTCATTTTCAATGTAGCCGAGGTTACATTTCACAAATACAGTCAAAACAATACATCAACACAACATTATAAATCAGGATAAATTACAAAGGAACTTAAATGCAGAACAACCAGTAACATAATAATCGATGCACGTCCCACTGGGAGGAGACCCCGGGGCAGACCAAGGCGCAGTTGGAGGAAACACATCGATCTATCTATCTGTATCTACAGGTATCCTTACCTTCCATAGTATGTCCTCCAGTCACAGGCGATGGAGATGAGCTGCAGCAGTAGCTGGACACAGGACAGCCTGTAGAAGACCTCGGCAGGCTCCCAGTAGAGCAGCAGAGGGCCGTACTCGATCAGGAACTCCATCATCTCCACCACCTGCTCGTGGCTGTAGTTCACCGCCTGGTGGACGGAACAGGGCATGACACGTTGGAGTCGTTCCAATATGGATGCCAGCCAGCATGGTGAAAGCTGCCAGGACTGCTTCACACTAATGATGCTAAGGACGTGTATAGATGTCGTTAGAATCTAAACCACAGGGCTGTGAGTGTACCTTGTAGTAAGGCTGTGAGTGCATGGGGTATATTTTTACCTTGTAGTAAGGCCGTGAGTGCATGGGGTATATTTTTACCTTGTAGTAAGGCTGTGAGTGCATGGGGTATATTTTTACCTTGTAATAAGGCTGTGAGTGCATTGGGTATCTTCGTACCTTGTAGTAAGGCTGTGAGTGCATGGGGTATATTTTTACCTTGTAGTAAGGCTGTGAGTACATGGGGTATATTTTTACCTTGTAGTAAGGCTGTGAGTGCATTGGGTATCTTCGTACCTTGTAGTAAGGCTGTGAGTGCATGGGGTATAATTTTACCTTGTAATAAGTATGTGAGTACATGGGGAATATTTTTACCTTGTAGTAAGGCTGTGAGTACATGGGGAATATTTTTACCCTGTAATAAGGCTGTGAGTACATGGGGAATATTTTTACCTTGTAGTAGGGCTGTGAGTGCATGGGGTATTTCCGTACCTTGTAGTACGGCTGTGAGTGGATGGGGTATTTTCGTACCTTGTAGAAAGGCTGTGAGTGGATGGGGTATTTTCGTACCTTGTAGTAAGGCTGTGAGTGGATGGGGTATTTCCGTACCTTGTAATAGGGCTGTGAGTGGATGGGGTATTTTCGTACCTTGTATTAGGGCTGTGAGTGGATGGGGTATTTTCGTACCTTGTAGTAAGGCTGTAAGTGGATGGGGTATTTTCGTACCTTGTAATAAGGCTGTGAGTACATGGGGTATATTTTTACCTTGTAGTAAGGCTGTGAGTGCATGGGGTATATATGCAGGTTGGTGATTGTACACCGTTCTCCGACCTCCTCCCCCCTGACTGTTCGTTTTTTAGCTCCCCCCGAACGACCAGCACTGGAGGTGGCCTAGCCTCTGTGTTCCGGTCCAACCTACAGTGTCAACTGACCCAATGTGAGGTCAGCTATCCTAGCTTTGAGCTTCAGCAATTTCAGTTGAATTTGTCATCTCCTGCGTTTTGTGCAATAGTTTATCGTCCGCCCAAATATAATGCTAGCTTCATCCATGACTTTGGTGATTTTTTATCAGGCATAATGGTTAAATATGATCACTGTCTGATTACGGGTGATTTTAACGTCCATCTTTGTTGTGAGTCCCGCCCATTAGTCAAGAGCTTTAGTAATCTTCTCGATTCTTTTAATTTAGTCCAATCGGTAAGTGGCCCGACACACGAAAAGGGGCACACCTTAGATTTAATTTTATCACATGGTCTTTCTGTCTCTGTTAGTGAGATCCGCTCATCTTTCCGCATCTCCGACCATTTCCCTGTTCTGTTCAACGTTTCAATTCCCTGCTCATCTGTCAAACACCAGGCCCCTGCTCGTCGCCAGCGCTCACTCACGCCTGAGACTGCCTCCCGGTTTTCACTTCAGTTCAACAACTCCATTTTACATTCCCCAATTGATCACTGCACCTCCAGTGCTGATGAACTTTTTGATATGTTTAACTCCACATGCACCATGATCCTGAACTCAGTGGCCCCCTTTAGACTGCAAACTAAAAGCGCCAAGGCACTCTCAGAGCCCTGGCTAAACAGCTCTACACGTGCCCTCAGATGCGTCTGCAGACGCGCTGAGCGGAAATGGAAAAAATATGGACTCCATGTCTCTCTTGATATCCTTCGCGGGTGCCTGTCAGAATACCAGGAAGCGGTCAAAGCCGCTAAAACCAGATTTATATCAGACCTGGTCTCCAAAAACAGCAAGAAACCCCAGGTTCTTTTCAGTATCCTCAATTCAATTATTAATCCTAGAGATGTCTCCCCCATCGTACCTTCCCTCACCCTATGCCAAGATTTCTTAACATTTTTTACTGATAAGATAACTGCCCTCAGGGCAGCTCACTCACCCGCTGCTGTTGTCCCCATCTCATCAACCTTAAGTGCCACCTTTAGTCATTTCGAGCCTGTTTCTCTTACCCTGCTTACAGACATTGTAATGCAGTTGCGTCCTACTAAATGTGCCTCTGATGTCATCCCGTCTCATCTTCTCAAAGATGTTTTTGACTCTGTTGGTAACAGTGTATTAATATGTATGAATGCCAGTCTCATTTCTGGTCATGTCCCTGCTGCTTTTAAACATGCAGAGGTTCAGCCTCTTTTTAAAAAAAATAATCTTGACCCTTCCGTTCTTTCAAATTTTAGACCCATTTCACAACTCCCATTTCTATCCAAGGTTCTCGAAAAGTTAGTTTATACCCAGTTGCAATCATTTCTAACTACCCACGGCATCCATGAAACCTTTCAGTCAGGCTTTAGGACAGGCCACAGCACTGAAACAGCCCTCCTCAGAGTTTTCAATGATTTACTTTTAACTGCTGACACTGGTTCCCCCGCTGCCTTGGTGCTCCTGGACCTGACAGCGGCATTTGACACTGTTGACCACCCAACCCTGCTATCCAGACTAGAACATTACATCGGCATCACTGACATTGCTCTGCAGTGGTTCAAGTCCTACCTCACCGACAGGAGCTTTACAGTCAAGCTTGGTGAACTTTCCTCTAGTCCTGCCCCCCTTAACTGTGGCGTCCCCCAGGGCTCCATTCTCGGCACTCTTCTGTTTTTATTGTATATTCTGCCATTAGGGACAATCATTAAAAAACATAATATGACTTTCCATTGCTATGCCGACGATGTACAGCTTTATTTACCCTTAAACACAAAAACCAGTGATTCAACAAAACCATTGTTGGACTGTCTCTCAGATATTAAGGCTTGGATGGCCTCAAATTTTTTAACACTCAACGAGGGAAAGACTGAGGTGCTGGTTTTTGATCATGCCCCAAGCTATCCCAACGCTGACCTTGGCCCACTCAGCATCAACACTCGCCCCTTTGTTAAAAATCTAGGAGTGCTCTTTGACAACAAATTTAAATTTGATAAGCAGATTAGTGCCGTTGTCAAAGCTAGCTTTTTCCAACTAAGGCTGCTGGCCAAGATCAAGGCCTATCTACCTCCCTCAGACCTAGAGAAAGTTGTCCATGCCTTCATTTCCTCGCGGATTGACTACTGCAATGCCCTGTACTTTGGAATCGATCAATCTGCTATCAGACGCCTACAACTCGTCCAAAATGCTGCTGCTTACCGGAAAGAAAAAGCGCGATCATATTACACCTGTCCTTGCTTCCCTACACTGGCTCCCAGTTCGCTTTAGAATAGATTTTAAATTATTATTGTTTGTCTTCAAAGCCCAAAATGGGCATGCCCCCCCTTACCTCTGCGAGCTCATTAAACCATACGTCCCAGCCAGACCTTTGAGGTCAGCTGACCAACTGCGTTTGATTGTGCCTGGAACCTCATGTGTCACTAGAGGTGACCGAGCCTTCTCTGTGGCCGGTCCCACACTGTGGAATGCCCTGCCCCTTCCCATTCGTTCTGCCCAGTCCCTGGGTGTTTTTAAATCTCTCCTAAAGACCCACTTTTTCTCCCTGGCTTTTAATGTTGCCTGAAAACGCGTACCCTTCTTATACCATGTCTGTTTATACTTCCGGTCTCACTTGTTGCTTTGTTTTTGTTTTGTTTTGTTTTTGTTTTTAGTTTTTGTTTTCTTTTCTTTACATGCTCTTGTTGTTGCTCTGTTCTTGTTTTACATGCTCTTGTTCAGCACTTTGGTTTGTCTTCGGTCAATGTAAATGTGCTATACAAATAAACTTTGATTTGATTTGATTTGATTTATATTTACCGTGTAATAGGGCTGTGAGTGCATGGGGTATTTCCGTACCTTGTAATAGGGCTGGGAGTGCATGGGGTATTTTCGTACCTTGTAATAGGGCTGTGAGTGCATGGGGTATATTTTTACCTTGTAGTAAGGCTGTAAGTGCATGGGGTATATGTTTACCTTGTTATAAGGCTGTGAGTGCATGGGGTATATTTTTACCTTGTTTTAAGGCTAGGTACATGGGGTATATTTTACCTTGTAATAGGGCTGTGAGTGCATGGGGTATTTCCGTACCTTGTAATAGGGCTGTGAGTGCATGGGGTATTTCCGTACCTTGTAATAGGGCTGTGAGTGCATGGGGTATTTCCGTACCTTGTAATAGGGCTGTGAGTGGATGGGGTATTTTCGTACCGTGTAATAGGGCTGTGAGTACATGGGGTATATTTTTACCTTGTAATAGGGCTGTGAGTGCATGGGGTATTTCCGTACCTTGTAATAGGGCTGTGAGTGGATGGGGTATATTTTTACCTTGTAATAGGGCTGTGAGTGCATGGGGTATTTCCGTACCTTGTAATAGGGCTGTGAGTGGATGGGCGCTCCGCCCTCCGTGCGCTGCAGAGACTGCTTCACCTGCTCCACCTTGATGGCCAGGTGAGCCTCGAAGTAACGGCGCAGAGCCATGCAGGTGTGCTTGGCCGTCTGGCGGCTGGAGAAGATCTCGTCATCACTGAGCAGCGTGCCCTGGTCCTCTGGGTTGAGGATCTCTAAAGTACTGATCTATAAAACATCAGAACATCACTGAGCAGCGTGCCCTGGTCCTCTGGGTTCAGGATCTCTATTGTAGAGATCTATAAAACATCAGGACATCAATGTACTGATCTATAAAACATCAGAACATCACTGAGCAGCGTGCCCTGGTCCTCTGGGTTCAGGATCTCTAAAGTACTGATCTATAAAACATCAGGACATCACTGAGCAGCGTGCCCTGGTCCTCTGGGTTGAGGATCTCTAAAGTACTGATCTATAAAACATCAGAACATCAATGTACTGATCTATAAAACATCAGGACATCAATGTACTGATCTATAAAACATCAGGACATCACTGTACTGATCTATTCTACACAATATACCAAAGTGATCTCCGAGTCTCTCCAGGTTGACTACAGAGTTAACACCCCGAACGCCTGGGGGGTATTTAGGACCATTAAATCACAGCCCAGCGATTTATAGCAGCGGAGCACATTTAGCGACGGACCGGATGTAGCTGAAGCAGCTAGATGTAGCCAAAACACCCCGAGGTGATCGACGGGAGGTATGATTAATTCTACCGCGACTAGCGACGGGACCGCGGTGGGCCGTCTAACACATCATCTTTGATTAGAATTGGACGGAATGATTTAGATAAATAATTATTATTATAAGATTTTCGATCTCATCGGCTAAAATAGGGTGGGGGGGAGGGACACTTTGGATGACGTCCTACCGGAAATTACATTGAATGTTGCCCAACAGACGCTCCCAGCCTGTGGAGCGATGCGATCGGTTTTGATATCAATAAATCTGCGTCCTTTTATTAATCTCCGTCCTGAGCGTTACTAATTGATAGGATGGAGAACTCTGTTTATGCCGCTCAGGGTGTTAGAGAGAAAAGACAGACAGATCTCTGAGTCTCTCAGGGTTAGATAGACAGATAGATAGATAGATAGAGTCTCACCAGGTTCACCAGACGTCTCAGGCCGTCGTGGTGGTCGAACAGCTCCAGGACGGCGCGGAAGGAGAAGCTGATGGAGAAGAACATGGTGGCGTGGCAGCAGCCTGACGCGTGGGAGCACTCCAACAGCCACAGGGTGTAGCCCACCACCTCGGACAGGGTGGAGGCAGGCAGCATGCACACCTAGAGATACAGAACAATAAGACCACCACCTCGGACAGGGTGGAGGCAGGCAGCATGCACACCTAGAGATACAGAACAATAAGACCACCACCTCGGACAGGGTGGAGGCAGGCAGCATGCACACCTAGAGATACAGAACAATATGTCTGAGAGGGTGGGTGTAGCCCACCACCTCCGAGAGGGTGGAGGCAGGGAACATACACACCTGGAGAGATACAAGACCATCATTGGGGGGAGAGAAGAGATTGAGACAGAGAGACATCGTCTTCCAGAGAACGATAGCGTCCTGGTTATAAGCCAGGTAGTACACAGAGACACAGGGACACGCCCGGTCTGGGTTAGAGTTACAATTTACAATTTAGGCATTTAGCAGACGCTCTTAATCCAGAGCGACTTACATTAGGCAAGAACAAAAGTATGGGAATACATCACATATATAAAAAGCATTTATCAAGAAACATGCGTAAGCTAAGAACGTAACTAGAACATATCTATATAATGACACTATACATGTTTAAATATACATATATACTATACTATGCTATACATATGTACTATGATGTGCTATGACTACATACAATGCAATTATTGTGCTGTCTACATGACATGCTATAAGTCTGTTTCAAATGCTATCTAAGTCTAAAAAGTGCTATCTAAGGGGGTAGGATAAGTGCTATGGGCCATGATGGAGTCTGAAAAGGTGGGTCTTCAGACTACGGCGGAAGATTGGGAGTGATGCTGCAGTTCTGATTGCAACGGGGAGTGCATTCCACAGTTTTGGGGCCAGAAGGGAGAAGAGTTTGGGACGTGTGGAGCGTTGTCCCGGCGTTTTTAGTGAGGGTACTTCCAGCTTTCCTGCGTTGGCTGATCTGAGTGCGCGGGAGGGTTTGTAGGGTTCAATCATGCTTGCAAGATATGGGGGAGCCATACCTTTGGTTGCTTTGAATGCCAGCATCAGAGTTTTGTATTCTGTGCGGGCAGCGACTGGGAGCCAGTGCAGGGAGCGGAGCAGGGGGGAGACATGTGAGAATTTTGGCTGGTTGAAGACCAGACGAGCTGCGGCGTTTTGGATCAGTTGGAGAGGCTTAAGTGCACATGCCGGTAGGCCAGTAAGGAGCGAATTACAATAGTCAAGTTTTGACAAGACTGTTGTCTGGATTAGTTAGGGGTTAGTTAGGGGTTATATAGATGACATGTTTACCCTCTCCATGGCGTCCTGGTTGTAGGCCAGGTAATAGAGACACAGGGACACGCCCGGTCTGGGTTAGAGTTAGGGGTTATATAGATGACATGTTTACCCTCTCCATGGCGTCCTGGTTGTAGGCCAGGTAATAGAGACACAGGGACACGCCCGGTCTGGGTTAGAGTTAGGGGTTATATAGATGACATGTTTACCCTCTCCATGGCGTCCTGGTTGTAGGCCAGGTAATAGAGACACAGGGACACGCCCGGTCTGGGTTAGAGTTAGGGGTTATATAGATGACATGTTTACCCTCTCCATGGCGTCCTGGTTGTAGGCCAGGTAATAGAGACACAGGGACACGCCCGGTCTGGGTTAGAGTTAGGGGCTATATAGATGACATGTTTACCCTCTCCATGGCGTCCTGGTTGTAGGCCAGGTAATAGAGACACAGGGACACCCCTGTGGCGGCCATGGACGGTCGTGGGATCTCCAGCAGCTTCTGAACTCCTCCGTGAGCCACGAACTCTGCTGCAAACTTCTTGTGGAGGAGGAGAGACGCCAGGTACTGGAACCACAGAGAGAGAGAGAGAGAGAGAGAAGTATGGAGATAAACCAGATAGAATTACGTCATATGGCAGCCAAGTCTATGGAATTTTAACTCCTTGGTTTTTTTAAGCATAAGCAGGACAGTCAGTGTTTTACTGTACGTACAGTTATCAGGACAGGTCAGTGTTTTTTACCTTCAGAGCTTCGAAGGTCAGCTGAACGTCGTTGGTCTGCTTCAGATCCATGTAGTGCATCAGCAGCTGTCTGGCTCCCTGAGACATGAAGACCGCTAACAGCTAGACACCGCAACACACACACACACACACACACACACACACACACACACACACACACACACACACACACACACACACACACACACACACACACACACACACACACACACACACACACACACACACACACACACACACACACACACACACACACACACACACACACACACACACACACACACACACACACACAATGAGACATGAACACTGCCAACAGCTAGACCGCAACACACACAACATGAGCAGCTCCGTCAGTGATGCATGAAGACCCAAGGCACGAGGCCCACTGGTGCCGTCCCGTATGTAGGAAGGACCCCCGGGGGTACTCTGACCCCGCCGGGCGGCCTGGGTGGTCCCCGGACCCCGCCGGGCGGACTGGGTGGTCCCCGGAGCACGCTGGGTGGCCTAGGTGGTCCCCGGACCCCGCCGGGCGGCCTGGGTGGTCCCCGGACCCCGCCGGGCGGAATGGGTGGTCCCCGGAGCACGCTGGGTGGCCTAGGTGGTCCCCGGAGCACTCCGGGGGGCCTAGGTGGTGCCCGGACCCCGCCGGGCGGACTGGGTGGTCCCCGGACCCCGCCGGGCAGCATAGGTGGTGCCCGGAGCTCCGTGGCCATAAACAGGGTTTTACCCTGGGCTTTCTCTGCCCACCCGCGAGGCGCCGTTTCCGGGCAGAGGATCCCCATTGGTCGAAAAAAAAATATATATACCAGCAGAAGTAGACAAATCGACCAATGACAAAGCTTCTAGGTAAATCTTTGAATGCAGATTGTGGCTCCTAGAAGTGTCACAGAGAGTAAATTTTTGGGAGCGTTTTACCCGTTACTGGCTGTCTGAATACAAAAAAAAAAAAAGGATTACTGAAAAGACACTGTTCATATTTACATGTCGATCTCAGCTCTGACACTTATTTCAGACACGCTCTAGTATGTGAAGAGACTGCCTGTGCTATTAACTCTTACTCCGCTAGCATTTACTGAAAAATTAGGATCTAATTCACGCCAGCATTTTTTTTAAATTTGAGCTCTTATTTTGAAAAGCCACAGTTCAAGTCTACCAGAAGTAGCTTATCCTAGGACGCTCGACGGAGCCGAGACAGGCTTTGTTTACATGATCGATCTATGCCGGTGCACTGGAGAGCTCCACATCGCCGGCTCTGTGCCGTCAAAGAAACGCTGTTTTGACCAAAATGCCATCTGGGACAAGGAATAGGAGACACAGTCGATTGAAAGAAACGGATAGAATGGATTATTATGGCGACGACGATCTAAGATGGGCGATCCAGTGCTGTTCTAACAACACAGCTAGCTAACCGGCTAACGAAAGAAGCATTATGGCTCGATCGATCGAATGCACTATAAAAGCGCAATTGCCATTAATCTTCGGCAATGGCGTTAAGCGTCAGTATCAAAATTAGGCTTCAATTGACAATGATCTTCGGCAATGGGGCGACTGTGGGGCGACTGTGGCTCAAGAGGTAGAGCAGGTTGTCCAATGATCCATGGGTCGGCGGTTCGATTCCCGGCTCCTCCTGTCTACATGTCGAAGTGTCCTTGGGCAAGACACTGAACCCCAAATTGCTCCCGATGTGCAGGTTGGTACCTTGCATGGCTTCCGCCGCAATCGGTGTATGAATGTGTGTGTGAATGGGTGAATGTAATGCATCTATGTAAAGTGCCTTGGATAAAGGCGCTATATAAATGCACCATTTACCATTTACCAATGGCGCTATAGGAGTTAACTCATTTTGGGGAAAAAAACAAACAAAACATTCTCCTCTGGTGAAAAGCTGGAATTTGCGCGATGGCAGTTTCTCAGTCAAATTTGGTGACATTTGTTTATTTATTTTGTGCATTTATTTAGGTGGAGTCAGCTTATGTTTTTGTGATCAAGTTGTTAAATGATTTTATGTCCACAGAGCTGGAGGTTTGGACGAGTAGTACAACTCCAATGTACAACAGTATTACAGTACTGCACAGTACTACAACTCCAATGTACAACAGGTTCATAATTGACCCTACGGTTTTTAAAAGGACTCAGTTCAAATTGAATATATGCTAAAAGTATTTCTAAATTAATTTAATGGAGGGGACGATCCGTCGTCACCGAGACCAGCGTCCATGTTGACAGGAGAAATGAAGGGGGTCCCCATTGAGGTCATCACCCCATGTTGACAGGAGAGATGAAGGGGGTCCCCATTGAGGTCATCACCCCATGTTGACAGGAGAGATGAAGGGGGTCCCCATTGAGGTCATCACTCCATGTTGACAGGAGAGATGAAGGGGGTCCCCATTGAGGTCATCACCCCATGTTGACAGGAGAGATGAAGGGGGTCCCCATTGAGGTCATCACCCCATGTTGACAGGATGAAGGGGGTCCCCATTGAGGTCATCACCCTATGTTGACAGGAGAGATGAAGGGGGTCCCCATTGAGGTCATCACCCCATGTTGACAGGAGAGATGATGAGAGGAGCAGAGTTTCTACCACCAGCATTAAGCTCAGGACTGAAGAGTGGATATAGTCTCTCAGTGAAGGAGCAGCCAGTGAAAGAGTAGAGTGAACTCTGGTCTCCACATCATAAAAGGAGACCAGACCCTCCTCATAATCCACAAACACTCCCACTTTCTGGAGCTCCTCTCTTACAGGGAGGAGGACATCATCAGGGTCAGCATTAGCCTCGTACTCATTTCCATTCCTCAACGCTATAGTCCAGGAACCATTGTTGGGACTCAGTTTATCTACTCCCTTCCTGTTGATGGACCACTCCTATATCCCACTCAGTGTTCCTTCCAACCTGAACCTCGTAGTAAAACCTTCCTGAGGAGAAGCTTTGCTTTCCTAAGACACTGATACATGGAGTGTATCTCTCTGTGTTGTCTGGGAGATTATTCCATATGTTTCCATGACTCACTTGTTTTCCATCCACAGACAGGATGAGGTGGGGATGTGCTGTATCAGGGTCCAGAGTTACATCCACCTCATATCGTTGGATCCTCCTCAGCTCAGCATCACACATCATCTGTTGACTAAATGGCTTCTTCATCTCTTGACTGAGTGTCTTCTCCAGCTGAGACACAGCTGTCCTCACTGTCCCCACATGTGAAGACTGATGGACATTGACCTTTGTCCAGTCCTTGGTGGGTGGAGGGGTGTTGATGGAGGTGAAGTTCTGGAGGAGGTGGAGGTGGTCTTCAGAGTGTGAGAGCTGTTTCAGCTCAGAGCTTCTCTTCTCTAACTGAGTGATTTCCTGTTGCAGATCTTCGATGAAGCCTTCAGCCTGTTTCTCTGTTGTTTTCTGCTTCTCTTCAACCACATCAATGAGCTCAGCCTGGCTTCTCTGAATACAGCTGATCAGAGCAGTGAAAACCTGCACACTGACGGCTATGACTGCATCTGCATATTTCCTGCTGAGCTCTACTGAGCGTTTGACCTCCTGAATCTTCTCTCCTGGATCATCTGCTGGATTTCAGCCTCTGTCTTTCTGTCATATTCTTCTTTCCACTCGAGATACCTGAATGGACGAACCACTTCAGAAACAAAACTATTGATAGATACGTTTGGTCTCCTATAGGTTTCTTAACTAGTGGTCACAGGGTGTCTTCAACCACTGATGTCTGTTTCATACAATCCAGGAATGTTTATGCTGTGATTAGAGCAGAATATTAAGTTGTTATTAAGGGTTTATCTCTCTATGTGTGATCTAACGGTCCGTCTCTCTCTGACTGTCGTCGTCTACTGCTCCTCACACTCTGTGTAATCAGCTTTTAAGTCAAGCTGACTGAAACCTGACCTCATAAACTATGATGTCAGTCTTGGTCAAATATGGAGTATCTCATGTCTGGATAACTGAGCACCCCCCCACAACATCTCTCTTGGAAGAGCCGCCCATCGACTAATCTAATATACGGCAAGGCGGGATCGCGAGGCCAGTGAAATGCACAACATAAGCAAAGAAGAAGAGCCACATCCGCCCGACCCGGAAATGACATCCCTCCATGTTTGTAGTCTATAGTCTCACTGTAGGCTGTGGACTAACATATCTGTAGTCTATAGTCTCACTGGAGGCTGTGGACTAACATATCTGTAGTCTATAGTCTCACACTAGGCTGTGGACTAACATATCTGTAGTCTATAGTCTCACTGTAGGCTGTGGACTAACATATATGTAGTCTATAGTCTCACTGGAGGCTGTGGACTAACATATCTGTAGTCTATAGTCTCACTGTAGGCTGTGGACTAACATATCTGTAGTCTATAGTCTCACACTAGGCTGTGGACTAACATATCTGTAGTCTATAGTCTCACTGGAGGCTGTGGACTAACATATCTGTAGTCTATAGTCTCACTGTAGGCTGTGGACTAACATATCTGTAGTCTATAGTCTCACTGTAGGCTGTGGACTAACATATCTGTAGTCTATAGTCTCACTGGAGGCTGTGGACTAACATATCTGTAGTCTATAGTCTCACACTAGGCTGTGGACTAACATATCTGTAGTCTATAGTCTCACTGGAGGCTGTGGACTAACATATCTGTAGTCTATAGTCTCACTGTAGGCTGTGGACTAACATATCTGTAGTCTATAGTCTCACTGGAGGCTGTGGACTAACATATCTGTAGTCTATAGTCTCACACTAGGCTGTGGACTAACATATCTGTAGTCTATAGTCTCACTGGAGGCTGTGGACTAACATATCTGTAGTCTATAGTCTCACACTAGGCTGTGGACTAACATATCTGTAGTCTATAGTCTCACTGGAGGCTGTGGACTAACATATCTGTAGTCTATAGTCTCACTGGAGGCTGTGGACTAACATATCTGTAGTCTATACAATTTAGGCATTTAGCAGACGCTCTTAATCCAGAGCGATTTACATTAAGCAATAACAAAAGCATGGCAGTGCTGTGGACTAACATATCTGTAGTCTATAGTCTCACACTAGGCTGTGGACTAACATATCTGTAGTCTATAGTCTCACTCTATAGACTACGCGGCCGTTGCATGCTTTTTTTCTCTGAAACTAATGTCGCTGTCCGTGGTGTTGAACAGATCGGCGATGTTCGGAGGAATGTTCTGATTATCTGGTGAGTGCGATGTGAACATTGGCCTTTTCTAGAGCAAGGATGGACCTCATTTTTGCTCGCTAGCATTGATGCTATGCTTTAGCATCAAAGATGGAAGCCAAAAGCGTAATATCCTAAAATCACCCGGCACCCAAGCACCACCACTTTGGTCCACCAGGCGGCACTTAATATGTTAAAAGGAGTCAGCTCATATTGAATATATGCTAAAATTATCTCTAAATTAATTTAATGGAGGGGATGATGTCATGTTTTTCTTCTTTTCAAAGATGGAGGGGACATGTTCCCTCCGTCGCACACTCCAAGACTTCAGTTCAAAATATTTATTTCGTTTTTGAACAGGGACAAACGTTTGGGCTATCCAGCACTGATGAAGGCTGGATAGCTCAAACGTTTGTCCCTGTTCAAAAATGAAATCAATATTTTGAACTGAAGTCTTGGAGTGTGTGACCCACTACCATTATTTATTTGATATGTTTTGAACGGGTAATGCACCTAAAGTCAGAGCGCGGTGGTCACATGAAGGGTCTGCAACACAGTCATCAAACCTGATGTAAGCAGATGATTTGGTCATCCTATGACGATACAGTGCTGGCCTTCAGCAGTTACTGAGGGTCTGCTCTCAATATTGACTGTGACATTATTTATAATGCAAAGAAGAGTAACATCTACAGGCAACGTAGAATGTTATATGCATGTTCGTGAGTTTAGTATGTGTTCAGCTTCTGTGAAGTCCACACTATCTAAATCTTTTTGCACACCGATGTATACTGCCCACTTGTGGCGGCGCTACAAAAAGAGCAGTATGCAGAGACTCAATGTGGCTTATAATGATGCCATGAGAGAGACTGCTGCTCACAGCCCCACGATGCAGCAGAGACATGAGACTGCTGCTCTGAGCCCCACGATGCAGCAGAGACATGAGACTGCTGCTCTGAGCCCCACGATGCAGCAGAGACATGAGACTGCTGCTCTAGGCCCCACGATGCAGCAGAGACATGAGACTGCTGCTCACAGCCCCACGATGCAGCAGAGACATGAGACTGCTGCTCTGAGCCCCACGATGCAGCAGAGACATGAGACTGCTGCTCTGAGCCCCACGATGCAGCAGAGACATGAGACTGCTGCTCACAGCCCCACGATGCAGCAGAGACATGAGACTGCTGCTCTAGGCCCCACGATGCAGCAGAGACATGAGACTGCTGCTCACAGCCCCACGATGCAGCAGAGACATGAGACTGCTGCTCTGAGCCCCACGATGCAGCAGAGACATGAGACTGCTGCTCTGAGCCCCACGATGCAGCAGAGACATGAGACTGCTGCTCTGAGCCCCACGATGCAGCAGAGACATGAGACTGCTGCTCTGAGCCCCACGATGCAGCAGAGACATGAGACTGCTGCTCTGAGCCCCACGATGCAGCAGAGACATGAGACTGCTGCTCTGAGCCCCACGATGCAGCAGAGACATGAGACTGCTGCTCTAGGCCCCACGATGCAGCAGAGACATGAGACTGCTGCTCACAGCCCCACGATGCAGCAGAGACATGAGACTGCTGCTCTGAGCCCCACGATGCAGCAGAGACATGAGACTGCTGCTCTGAGCCCCACGATGCAGCAGAGACATGAGACTGCTGCTCACAGCCCCACGATGCAGCAGAGACATGAGACTGCTGCTCTGAGCCCCACGATGCAGCAGAGACATGAGACTGCTGCTCTAGGCCCCACGATGCAGCAGAGACATGAGACTGCTGCTCACAGCCCCACGATGCAGCAGAGACATGAGACTGCTGCTCTAGGCCCCACGATGCAGCAGAGACATGAGACTGCTGCTCTAGGCCCCACGATGCAGCAGAGACATGAGACTGCTGCTCTAGGCCCCACGATGCAGCAGAGACATGAGACTGCTGCTCACAGGCCCACGATGCAGCAGAGACATGAGACTGCTGCTCACAGCCCCACGATGCAGCAGAGACATGAGACTGCTGCTCTAGGCCCCACGATGCAGCAGAGACATGAGACTGCTGCTCTGAGCCCCACGATGCAGCAGAGACATGAGACTGCTGCTCTAGGCCCCACGATGCAGCAGAGACATGAGACTGCTGCTCACAGCCCCACGATGCAGCAGAGACATGAGACTGCTGCTCTGAGCCCCACGATGCAGCAGAGACATGAGACTGCTGCTCTAGGCCCCACGATGCAGCAGAGACATGAGACTGCTGCTCTGAGCCCCACGATGCAGCAGAGACATGAGACTGCTGCTCACAGGCCCACGATGCAGCAGAGACATGAGACTGCTGCTCACAAGCCCCACGATGCAGCAGAGACATGAGACTGCTGCTCACAAGCCCCACGATGCAGCAGAGACATGAGACTGCTGCTCTAGGCCCCACGATGCAGCCGAGACATGAGACTGCTGCTCTGAGCCCCACGATGCAGCAGAGACATGAGACTGCTGCTCTGAGCCCCACGATGCAGCAGAGACATGAGACTGCTGCTCACAGCCCCACGATGCAGCAGAGACATGAGACTGCTGCTCTAGGCCCCACGATGCAGCAGAGACATGAGACTGCTGCTCTAGGCCCCACGATGCAGCAGAGACATGAGACTGCTGCTCTGAGCCCCACGATGCAGCAGAGACATGAGACTGCTGCTCACAGTACAGGTGGTAGTTGTTAGGGTTAAAGGTTAAAGGTTAGGTGTCCTTACCTCCTGGTACTCCCCCAGAGGGGTCAGGGGGTAGGGTTAGGGGGTCAGGTTTAGGGTCCTTACCTCCTGGTACTCCCCCAGAGGGGTCAGGGGGTAGGGTTAGGGGGTCAGGTTTAGGGTCCTTACCTCCTGGTACTCCCCCAGAGGGGTCAGGGGGTAGGGTTAGGGGGTCAGGTTTAGGGTCCTTACCTCCTGGTACTCCCCCAGAGGGGTGAGGTACTGCAGGATGAGGCGCTGCTCTATCTCGGGCGTCAGGGGGAACAGGTGGTAGTTGTTTCCGATCACCCAGGGACTCATCTCGGACCAGCTGCTGTTGGACAGCTCGCTGAAGTTCCTCTCCGGCTCCGGCAGGGAGAAGTTCAGCTTCTGCTTGGCCTTCCTGCCCAATGTCTCCCTGTCGGCCTTATCCCTGTCGGCCTTCCGCTTCAGGTAGGAGGAGCCTAGCGCTGTGGAGTTAGAACATTATTATATAACATGTAAAACTATAACATTATATAACTGATCGGCCTTAACCCTCGGACTGCCACCCCAAGAGCAGCGTTTCAGTGCCTTCTGCCAGCTCTATTCATCATTTTAATGCCAATAGAAAGATCTGTGATATAAACACTATATCACACTAAATCTGTGATATACACACTATATCTCATTTTCACGCGGCAATCCTATAGACTAGAGGGTATGCACGTGACATCATCATCATACCAGGAAGTTATGCGGGAATGCGTACTGAATGGCAAAAAAAAGAAAACAGACAGAAAAGTCCAATATGTTTGCATTAAACATCAACGTTAAACAACATTGAACTCACTTTGCCACTCGATTTGCCACTCACTTTATGCATGCACATATACAGTATATATATATATATATATATATATATATATATATATATAATATAGTATTAGAGACCCAGTCCTGATGGTGGCAGTAACTTCACCATTATGCCGATTTTGACCGAATAGAGCAAATATGGCGATGTCATTTCCGGTTAAACGGATCACAACATCCGCTAGCTTTGTTTGTGTTAAACAGTCATCTGTCCCCGATGCTGTGTTTCTGCACTGTGTTACACAGTCATCTGTCCCCGATGCTGTGTTTCTGCACTGTGTTACACAGTCATCTGTCCCCGATGCTGTGTTTCTGCACTGTGTTACACAGTCATCTGTCCCCGATGCTAAGTGTTACACAGTCATCTGTCCCCGATGCTAAGCGATCATCGTTTATTTTAATATCCAAGTCAAATTAAGCTCTAATCAAGCCCAGAATATCGCATTTTACGCTGCGATGCACATAAAGACGCCTCTTTATGTCTTTCAGTAAAAAACTGTCAGGATTTAGAAGCCATTTTTTTTAGAATGGGCCTCAGGGTCTGAATGGGTTAAGGTGATGTCATAACCATGCGCCAGGCCTCACTGGGTTAAGGTGATGATGTCATAACCGTGCGCCAGGCCTCACTGGGTTAAGGTGATGATGTCATAACCGTGCGCCAGGCCTCACTGGGTTAAGGTGATGATGTCATAACCATGCGCCAGGCCTCACTGGGTTAAGGTGATGATGTCATAACCATGCGCCAGGCCTTACTGGGTTAAGGTGATGATGTCATAACCGTGCGCCAGGCCTCACTGGGTTAAGGTGATGATGTCATAACCGTGCGCCAGGCCTTACACTTACCGCCGCCCTCCGCCTTCCCGTCGGCCTCGTCCTGATTGGTCAGCAGCGGTTTCATCATGGACGTTCGGCCCGCCCCCCCGGGGGCGTTGGCCCGCCCCCCCGACACGCCGTTCCGAAGAGGGGACGCCAGGCGGAACGAGGAGAGGTTCTTCTCGTTGTCGGACTCAACGGCGACAGAGGAGGGGAACGGAGGAGAGGTTCTCCCGTCTCGGTCCATTATGACAGAGGAGGGGAACGGAGGAGAGGTTCTCCCGTCTCGGTCCACAGAGGAGGGGAACGGAGGAGAGGTTCTCCCGTCTCGGTCCATTATGTCGGCGTTTTCCGTCGTTCCCTTCTGGCTCAACGTGGTCCCCGTCGTAGAGCTGTCAACAACATGAGCACATTACAAGGGATTGTGACATTAAAACAAAGTTTTTGTAATTTTTCTTAATTTCTTGTAGGTTTTCTGAGCTCAATTGCACCCAAAAAACCTGAACTTTTAACTTTCAGTATATTTTCTGTGGTCTGTTGGGTTTTCTGGCTCAAACAGGTGCTCTGGGTTTTCTGCTGACTGTGATGTCACAGCCTGCAAATCCCAAACAAGTCAGTGGGATTTTCCAGCAGATGTCACTGTTTTCACAGTTTCGCCTGTTTTCATTGCAGCTCAAAAGGCTTCCAAACCCCAGAGAAAACTCCAGACCACAGAAAGTACACTGAATATTCAAAGTTCAAAGTGTTTTGGGTGGAATTGAGTTCCAGAGAAACTGAGGCTAACCCAGTCTCTAACACATTTTAAAACCCTCCTGAAGACCCATTTTTATAGAATAGCCTTTGCATCTCCCTGATTCTAATCCGTTTGTTATTTTCTACTGTTTTTTTTTCTTCTTTTGCATCAGTGATGTATTCTGTTGTTTAAAAAAGTGCTATATAAATCAAGTTTTATTATTATTATTATTATTATTCTAAAATAAAAAATAAAAATAAAAATAAATGAAAATGTGTGTCACAGAACCTTTAAGTTGAGGATTAAATAATTAATTGCATGGAATAAATTCAAATGTAATGATGATGTTTCAGGCCGACCAGCTGAAGAAATCACAGATTTGAAACATGAATCGTCTTTGCTTTTATGACATTTGACCCATTCTGGGCGGGAACCCCTTTGTGTTTTAACTAAGCATTATGTTATACTTTAGCTATTGAAAAAATAGCAGATCTACAAGCTCATAGCGCGCCACCGAGTGGCGCGCTACAAGCTTGTAGGTCTGCTATTTTTGAAATATCGTGAAAATGAGGCACAAATCTTTGAATATATATTCTTTCAGAAGACTTTTTTTTTATTTCGACGTCAGGCCTAAATGGGTTAACTGGGAGCAGTCATGTTTCATCAAATCTATCGCTACGTTTGATCGCTACTAATGACCCAAACAGACTGAGAACTAATAACTAATGACCCAAACAGACTGAGAACTAATAACTAATGACCCAAACAGACTGAGAACTAATAACTAATGACCCAAACAGACTGAGAACTAATAACGAATGACCCAAACAGACTGAGAACTAATAACTAATGACCCAAACAGACTGAGAACTTTAATAACTAATGACCCAAACAGACTGAGAACTAATAACGAATGACCCAAACAGACTGAGAACTAATAACTAATGACCCAAACAGACTGAGAACTAATAACGAATGACCCAAACAGACTGAGAACTAATAACTAATGACCCAAACAGACTGAGAACTTTAATCCATGCTGTCACGATAAGACCTTTTAAAATGACGATCAATTCATTGTCTCACAAACAATTGCGATTAAGGATTTAATTGTGGGTGTTTTTTGTGGCCCCTCACTTTTTTATATTTTAAAAGAATTGCAGAAATAGTTGAGGTGCAGCTGGCAGTCCCTCAGCATCCCATCTTTGTTTACATATTGATGACATCATTTCCTGTGAAAGTGAAAGGCGGGTCCTGCACTGTGATGAAAGCAACAGCAGTGATGTCACTACTGCAGGTTTTTTTTTTTTATATATAATTTTTATCCCACGATTTTGTAACCCATTTTTTACCCGTGTCAATTATCTAATGTGGGCGGCTGTGGCTGTGGCTCAGGAGGTAGAGCAGGTCATCCAATGATCCATGGGTCAGCGGTTCGAATCCCGGCTCCTCCTGTCTACATGTCAAAGTGTCCTTGGGCAAGACACTGAACCCCAAATTGCTCCCGATGTGCTGGTTGGTACCTTGCATGGCTTCCGCCGCAATCGGTGTATGAATGTGTGTGTGAATGGGTGAATGTAATGCACAATCTATGTAAAGCACCTTGGATAAAGGCGCTATATAAATGCACCATTTACCATTTTATTTACCAATGTGAGCCTGGGCTCTACACACCCTCCGCCAACCTAGTCCCCATATATGGGGGACATGGGGAGAGCAACGGACTTGAACTCATGCTTCCTTCATGCCTGAGTGTCCAAGTTGCTCCTTTACACCTGACAGGGGGGAGTTTCCCTGGTTGGACGACGGACGTAGCGCGTGGAAGGAAAGCGAACCAGTTCCTTTCCCCTCCATCAGGCGCCCCGGCTGGCCAGGGGGAGGCAGTTTAGATACCAGCTCCTTTCCCCTCCATCAGGCGCCCCGGCTGGCCAGGGGGTAACGGTTTAGATACCAGTTCCTTTCCCCTCCATCAGGCGCCCCGGCTGGCCAGGGGGAGGCAGTTTAGAGACCAGTTCCTTTCCCCTCCATCAGGCGCCCCGGCTGGCCAGGGGGAGGCAGTTTAGAGACCAGTTCCTTTCACCTCCATCAGGCGCCCCGGCTGGCCAGGGGGAGGCAGTATAGAGACCAGTTCCTCATACCATCTGATTTTTATGGCTTTAGCGGTATTTATTTGTTGAGGGGTGCTGGCCCCACATATGTCCAGCTTTGTGTGTCTGTGTGTACCACGGAATGTGATGTGTGATGATAAAAGCACCCCTCACTTCACACAGGTGTGATGTTTTGTTATTTCCTTTGGATGTTAATGGTTCAGTTGTTGCTAGTCATGGCTGCCAGTTCCCACTTGATGTCATGTGGAAGTTGTGACTGCTCCAGACTGTACTGAAAAACTGACAGTTTACACAACATCTTAAGACTCGGACTAAAGTTTAAGATGAACAACTCAGATCCTTTGTTTCCTCCAAAGAGGATGATAAGATCTCCCATGCAACAACAGGCCATCCAACAAGACTTCGTACATGGGCTTTTCCCTTTGGGCTCAACCTGACTCCAGGAGAAGGTCTCTGGGTTGAATTTCCACAGGTCGTTGAATTTCTGGGGTGAGTTTTTGCCTCCAAATATGTACAGCTCTCCATTGTAGGCAAAGGCAGAATGACCGTAGCGTCCTTCTGGAAGAATCTGTCCAGAAGGCGTGCTCAGCCAGAGGTTGGTCTCTGTGTCAAACACTCTGATGGTGTTATAGACGTTTTGTTCATACCCAGACCAGCCCCCAAATACAAACATCTTTGTCCCGATAATGGTGGCAGAGTGACTGGATGAAACAGGTGGAGGAGTTCCTCTGGTGTTGATTAAAGTCCAGACCATTGTCCTGGTGTCCAACTTGTAGATGTCATTAGTGCGTCCAGTCAGCTGGGTGTATCCTCCTTGGATAAACATGACATTCTCCAGGACGCAGGCAGAGTGG
The DNA here is from genome assembly GCF_951216825.1 of Electrona antarctica. Lineage (NCBI taxonomy): Eukaryota > Metazoa > Chordata > Actinopteri > Myctophiformes > Myctophidae > Electrona > Electrona antarctica. The sequence goes on from NW_027638622.1 coordinate 172,126, forward strand.
TAGCTCCTCCCATTTGGAACAGTCCCAGAAACCTGTGGTTTGAACCATCTGTGGGCGTCGACATCAAATGCATAAAGCACGTTGCAGTAAGGGTACCCTCCCCAGAGGTAGACAGTGTCTCCAATCAGCACAGCTGTGTGGCCCTGACGCCTGGAGGGAACCTCAAGGGGGCGCTCTCCTCCTCCTGTTGTCTCTGGGGGCAAAATCCTCCAGCGCAACGACACCTGGTTGAAGATGTTCACCTGAATCTGATCACTGTTGTTCTCCCTAAGAGGCTTTAATCGCCCAAAGGAATACACCTTGAGCCCGACTACCACAGCAGCATAGAGGTAATGATCTGGTCCTCCTTTCAGATGTACTGTCCAGTGCAACATTTGAAATACCTGCAACTCCACAAATAAATGCTACTAACATCCAGAAGTTAAATGTCAAGTTCCTACATTTGTTTTGTTTATAGTACATATGATTTTATAGGACGATTACATTGGCTGCAATGACGATATTGTGATGTCATTGAATGATGACATCATTATGTAGAATAGCTAATGACATCTACAAACTCACAATGCATCACCACATCGTTGTGAGCTTGTAGATCGGCTATTTTCATTACATTTGTCTCTTCTGTCGTCACGGAACCTTGAATTACCAGATCTACAGAACATAGTCCTGTTGAATTACCAGATCTACAGAACCTTTAAACAGCCTTCAAACCTAGTCCTATGTTGTGCTGATGAGAGTAAAGTCCATTTGAATAGTTATTCACTGCTATGCTAACACTGCTATGCTGCTATGCTGCTATGCTAACACTGCTATGCTAACACTGCTATGCTAACACTGCTATGCTAACACTGCTATGCTGCTATGCTAACACTGATATGCTAACACTGCTATGCTAACACTGCTATGCTGCTATGCTAACACTGCTATGCTAACACTGCTATGCTGTATGCTAACACTGCTATGCTAACACTGCTATGCTAACACTGCTATGCTGACACTGCTCTGCTGCTATGCTAACACTGATATGCTAACACTGCGCTAACCACTGGATTAGACGATGTGTGTATTTGTGTAATAATGGCGACAGCAGGCCTACCCCATCATCGCAGAGCCGAACGGGCTTCCATCGAAGCCCCCATCCACCGCCTCCTCATCCAGGGGAAGAAGGGGCTCGGGGCCCCCAAGGGGGAACAGGTTGGGGGGTTCGGGCCCCCCCAGGGGGTACAGGCTGGGTTCGGCGCCCCCCAGAGGGTACAGACTGGGTTCGGGGCCCCCAAGGGGGAACAGGCTGTGCTCAGGGCCCCCCAGGGGGTACAGGCTGGGTTCGGGGCCCCCAAGGGGGAACAGACCTTTCCGGGGGCTCGGTCTCTTGAACTCCATGCGGTTCTCCAAGTCCTTGTCCTGGAGCTGACGGAGGCGCTGCAGCATCAGAGGAACCTGCCAGGAAACACAGTAAACCCTTTAGAAACTAAGGGGATGGACTCTTCATGCATGGAAGGAAGCACCAGGTCAGTCCGTTGCTCTGAATTAGGGGAGGTTAGGGTTAAGGTAAGGGGATGGACTCCTCATGCATGGAAGGAAGCACCAGGTGAGTCCGTTGCTCTGAATTAGGGGAGGTTAGGGTTAAGGTAAAGGGATGGACTCCTCATGCATGGAAGGAAGCACCAGGTCAGTCCGTTGCTCTGAATTAGGGGAGGTTAGCGAAATGTGTGGAAAATCTGCACAAAAATATGTCACAAAGCTTCCCACGGGAGTTGGGTTGGAATAAATTGATAGGAGAGTAAATGGTGCATTTATATTTATATAGCGCCTTTATCTACACGTTTTCATAATCAATTAAATCAACTAGTGCAATGAAAACAGTCATAGTTCAGCCAACAGCACCATCTACTGACTGACGTACACCAGTATGACAGAAGCATGTATGATGGAAGCATTTATATTTTATTCGTGATCAGAGCTTCCGTTGCTGCAGACTGTACGACGGAAGCATTTATATTTTATTCATGATCAGAGCTGCCGTTGCTCCAGACTGTGCGACGGAAGCATTTATATATATTTGACTCATGATCAGAGCTTCCGTTGCTCCAGACTGTGCGACGGAAGCATTTATATATATTTGACTCATGATCAGAGCTTCCGTTGCTCCAGACTGTGCGACGGACGCATTTATATATATTTGACTCATGATCAGAGCTTCCGTTGCTCCAGACTGTACGACAGAAGCATTTATATATATTTGACTCATGATCAGAGCTTCCGTTGCTCCAGACTGTATGACAGAAGCATTTGAACATTGCAAGAGGAAACAATCTGGCAACGTGAGACTCTATAACTCACCAGAACAGAGTTCTCCTGGTTCTCCATGGCTCTATATTAATACGTACCAGAACAGAGTTCTCCTCGCGGTAGTTAGCAGCGATGTCCTGGTTCTCCATGGCTCCGGCCAGCAGACCCGTAGCGTAGATCCTCAGAGGTTGCTCCGCCTCCTGAGCCCACTTGAAGAGACGCTCTACGATGCCCTCCTGGAGGATGGGATCACAATGAGTTAAATATCACTATGATGTCGTCCTGGAGGATGGGATACAATGAGTTAAATATCACTATGATGCCCTCCTTGAGGATGGGATCACAATGAGTTAAATATCACAATGATGCCATCATGGAGGATGGGATACAATGAGTTAAATATCACTACGATGTCCTCCTGGAGGATGAGATACAATGAGTTAAATATCACTACGATGCCCTCCTGGAGGATTGGATACAATGAGTTAAATATCACTACGATGCCCTCCTGGAGGATGGGATACAATGAGTTAAATATCACTACGATGCCCTCCTGGAGGATGGGATACAATGAGTTAAATATCACTACGATGCCCTCCTGGAGGATGGGATCACAATGTGTTAAATATCACTACGATGCCCTCCTGGAGGATGGGATACAATGAGTTAAATATCACTACGATGCCCTCCTGGAGGATGGGATCACAATGTGTTAAATATCACTACGATGCCCTCCTGGAGGATGGGATACAATGAGTTAAATATCACTATGATGTCCTCCTGGAGGATGGGATCACAATGTGTTAAAATATCACTACGATGCCCTCCTGGAGGATGGGATACTATGACATCCATCTTGCACCACCCCTTATCCCTAAACTAATTTGCCATGTTTTACTATTTTAAAAAAACATTTTAAAATAGTTCAACTAGCTGATCTACATCGAGACATTATGAAATTGGCTAGTTGAACTATTTTAAAAGGTTTTTTCAAAAATTAGTGGGTGGCGCAAGATATAGCCCCTTCACTATCTTGGTACCATATTCATAGAGCGTCACAGTCCCGCCCCCTTTCATGACGACGCCAGGGCCAGTCCCGCCCCCTTTCATGACGACGCCAGGCCCAGTCCCGCCCCCTTTCATGACGACGCCAGGCCCAGTCCCGCCCCCTTTCATGACGACGCCAGGCCCAGTCCCGCCCCCTTTCATGACAACGCCAGGCCCAGTCCCGCCCCCTTTCATGACGAGGCCAGGCCCAGTCCCTCCCCCTTTCATGACGACGCCAGTCCCAGTCCCGCCCCCTTTCATGACGACAGCAGTCCCAGTCCCGCCCCCTTTCATGACTACGCCAGGCCCAGTCCCGCCCCCTTTCATGACGACGCCAGGCCCAGTCCCGCCCCCTTTCATGACGACGCCAGGCCCAGTCCCGCCCCCTTTCATGACGACGCCAGGCCCAGTCCCGCCCCCTTTCATGACGACGCCAGTCCCAGTCCCGCCCCCTTTCATGACGACGCCAGGCCCAGTCCCGCCCCCTTTCATGACGACGCCAGGCCCAGTCCCGCCCCCTTTCATGACGACGCCAGGCCCAGTCCCGCCCCCTTTCATGACGACGCCAGTCCCAGTCCCGCCCCCTTTCATGACGACGCCAGGCCCAGGAAATAATTCCCGTTCATTCCCCCCATAGACGTTTCAAAAAGTATTTATTTAAAGATCTGTAAGCGTCGGACGAAGCCAACTCGGATCGTGTATTTATTTAAAGATCTGTAAGCGTCGGACGAAGCCAACTCGGATCGTGACAAATCATGACAACAAACGCAATATTTTGGGCCCAACAAATAATTACAAAGAAGAAAAACAAGAAAGTGTTGTAACCTGGCTACCCTTTTTTTCTTCTTTCAAATTAAGACCACGGCGGTCTCCTGACCAGGCATGATGTTCTGGAGGTCAGGGGTTAAAGGTCAGGGGTCATATCCTACCTTCTCCTGGAAGACCACGGCGGTCTCCAGACCAGGCATGATGTTTTGGAGGTCAGGGGTTAAAGGTCAGGGGTCATATCATACCTTCTCCTGGAAGACCACGGCGGTCTCCAGACCAGGCATGATGTTCTGGAGGTCAGGGGTTAAAGGTCAGGGGTCATATCATACCTTCTCCTGGAAGACCACAGCGGTCTCCAGACCAGGCATGATGTTCTGGAGGTCAGGGGTTAAAGGTCAGGGGTTAAAGGTCAGGGGTCATATCCTACCTTCTCCTGAAAGACCACGGCCGTCTCCAGACCAGGCATGATGTTCTGGAGGTCAGGGGTTAAAGGTCAGGGGTCATATCATACCTTCTCCTGGAAGACCACGGCCGTCTCCAGACCAGGCATGATGTTCTGGAGGCCAGGGGTTAAAGGTCAGGGGTTAAAGGTCAGGGGTCATATCCTACCTTCTCCTGGAACACCACGGCGGTCTCCAGACCAGGCATGATGTTCTGGAGGAGTCGACAGGCCGCCGTGTTGAGTGACAGCTCTCTGCTGGTCATCACGTAGCTGTTGACCAGCTGGAGGTTTAACCAGAACACACACTTCCTTTAGTTTAACCAGAACACACACTTCCTTTAGTTTAACCAGAACACACACTTCCTTTAGTTTAACCAGAAAACACACTTCCTTTAGTTTAACCAGAACACACACTTCCTTTAGTTTAACCAGAACACACACTTCCTTTAGTTCAATGAGAACACACACTTCCTTTAGTTTAACCAGAACACACACACACTTCCTTTAGTTTAACCAGAAAACACACTTCCTTTAGTTTAACCAGAACACACACTTCATTTAGTTTAACCAGAACACACACTTCCTTTAGTTCAATGAGAACACACACTTCCTTTAGTTTAACCAGAACACACACACACTTCCTTTAGTTTAACCAGAACACACACTTCCTTTAGTTTAACCAGAACACACACTTCCTTTAGTTCAATGAGAACACACACTTCCTTTAGTTCAATGAGAACACACACTTCCTTTAGTTTAACCAGAACACACACACACTTCCTTTAGTTTAACCAGAACACACACTTCCTTTAGTTTAACCAGAACACACACTTCCTTTAGTTTAACCAGAACACACACTTCCTTTAGTTCAATGAGAACACACACTTCCTTTAGTTCAATGAGAACACACACTTCCTTTAGTTCAATGAGAACACACACTTCCTTTAGTTCAATGAGAACACACACTTCCTTTAGTTCAATGAGAACACACACTTCCTTTAGTTCAATGAGAACACACACTTCCTTTAGTTCAATGAGAACACACACTTCCTTTAGTTCAATGAGAACACACACTTCCTTTAGTTCAATGAGAACACACACTTAATTTAGAACATGTAGTAAATAAACCTAACCAGAACACACTTCCTTTAGTTTAACACATTTAGACCTGACGACAATTCTACAAATACCTTCTAAATCATGACAGTTTTCTTGAAAAAACCCATGTTTCTGTGTCAGTGGTTCTCAAACATGTTCATGTCAACGACCCCCAAAAATATATTAATTTGGCCGCCGACCCCCATCTGAAAATATGTTGTTCCAGGGCCCCCCTAGAAGCAAAGATTTGAGTTAAAAATGTTCTCTAAAAGAATATATATTCAAAGATTTGCAACACATTTTCACGATTTTTCAAAAATATCAGATCCACAAGCTCGTAGCGTGTACATCTGCTATTTTTCAAAAGCTAAAGTATAACGTAATGCGATGCATGTAATGCGATGAATAGAAACTTAACAGTTATTAAGCTGTATCGAACATTAGCTCAAGACAGATCCGTCTTGAGCACATGACTATAGAGATAGTGTGTAACGATTTGCGGGATTTTTGGACAGAATCTGGAGGAGTAATATCCAAAAATGTGTTCGGCCTCCTGGTGGAGCTATAACAGGCCGTTCTGGAAAATGTGGCATCGACCGGGTTAACGGTGCCGGAGATTAGCTGTACACGGACGGACAGACGGACTTTGTTACGTTCTCAACAATAACTCTCATATTGTAATGAGATCATCTTTATGCTCTCATTACAATAACACTCATATCATATTATAATGAGATATTAACGTTCCTATGTTTGCTCCGTACTTACGGCGTTCATGAAGTCGTCATTCTTGAAGAGAATCTTCAGCAGGTGTCCTAAAACGCATTCTGGATCTGCCCTCCCTGAAGACCAGAAAAATATATTAACCCTAAAACGCATTCTGGATCTGCCCTCCCTGAAGACCAGAAAAATATATTAACCCTAAAACGCATTCTGGATCTGCCCTCCCTGAAGACCACAACAATATATTAACCCTAAAACGCATTCTGGATCTGCCCTCCCTGAAGACCACAACAATATATTAACCCTAAAACACATTCTGGATCTGCCCTCCCTGAAGACCACAACAATATATTAACCCTAAAACGCATTCTGGATCTGCCCTCCCTGAAGACCACAACAATATATTAACCCTAAAACGCATTCTGGATCTGCCCTCCCTGAAGACCACAACAATATATTAACCCTAAAACACATTCTGGATCGGCCCTCCCTGAAGACCACAACAATATATTAACCCTAAAACACATTCTGGATCTGCCCTCCCTGAAGACCACAACAATATATTAACCCTAAAACACATTCTGGATCTGCCCTCCCTGAAGACCACAACAATATATTAACCCTAAAACGCATTCTGGATCTGCCCTCCCTGAAGACCACAACAATATATTAACCCTAAAACGCATTCTGGATCTGCCCTCCCTGAAGACCACAACAATATGATACCATATGGATTTATTCTGAATAATTATGATATGATACGACATGCATTTATTCTGATGACCACAATGAAGTCAGATGGCATATAGAATACGATATGTAATGCAGTCATTATGTGAATCGTCATCGTCATGAATATTAATTATGGTAATTATTGTACCAGGATGTCATGAATATTAATTATGGTAATTATTGTACCAGGATGTCATGAATATTAATTTATGGCAATTCTTGTACCAGGATGTCATGAATAATAATTATGGTAATTAAGGACCAGGATGTCATGTATATTAACTAGAATGTTGCAGCGCAATGGGAAGAAGGAAATTGTGAGATTTGACAGACTCCACTTCATGTTTCAGCTGTGTTTTTAAACCCAGTATTGTGCCCTTCACGTGTAGTAACGGATGGGTATTATTATTATTTGTTGTATTTTCACATCAAAGCAAATTCAATTAAATTAAAATAAGCACACATGAAACTGCTTTTTACTGTTTTTGTTTACTTACAATAAATTACTGTTTTTGGAAACCAAAAGATGTTGAGAATGGAGCAGAACATACTGTAGTATATTTATATAGTATAAATATGTAGTATATTTAAAGATGTTGAGAATGGAGCAGAACATACTGTAGTATATTTATATAGTATAAAGATGTTGAGAATGGAGCAGAACATACTGTAGTATATTTATATAGTATAAAGATGTTGAGAATGGAGCAGAACATACTGTAGTATATTGTTTGGGGGACCTTGACTGCATTATAGTAGGGCTACAATCTTTTGGATTGCAGTGACCCCACATTGTTTCTTCGGGAACAATATTTGTAGTTACAATGAGGGCTACATGAGCCGAAGGGAGAGAAACACTTCTCTCTCCAGTCCGTGCGTATGGTGCTGGTGGTGGCTGAATAACAACGGATCGCATCAATGACTGACATAAACACACCGTTACAATTCAGAGGCACTTCAATAAGAAAACTCAACTAATAACGCTTGTGTGTGTTAATCTGCCCCATGCTGACGTTAGTATATCATGTTTAGATTGTTTTCCTCTTGGACATGCGTTTGTGGGCACAGTGGCAGGGGGTGAAAAGCCGATTTGTCCCATGGTGTGCACTGCGCAACTGCAGTGTAAAACATGCTGAAATCAAATTAGCAACAGTAGCCAATGGGAAAACAGGACGCAGTGTTGCCAGGTCCGCGAGTTTTAAGCGAGTTGTAGTGTGTGTGAGTAGCGTGTTGAATGGCATTTTTTCTGGGCTTGTTTGCATAGACATGGCAACAGTGTTCCGTGGCCCGTGTGCGAGTGTGTGCGTGCGGGGGTGTGGGTGCTTGTGAGGTTTTTTTTTAAATGATTGATATTGATATTGTTTGTGAGTGTGGAAGGGAGGCAACTTTGGTGGCAGTGCAATGAGCAATGTTCCGCGGGTGGTGTTGAGGCTCGGCGTTCGGCGCGACATGACGAGATAGCGGCCGAACGACGCGGAGGGTAAGTGTGTGACGTCACTGCCGTGTGAGTGTAGTGTGTTGCAGTGTGTGTTGGAGTGTGTCAGTGACGTAGTAGCTGTTGACTTTGGGTCCCTTTTCCTGGGTTGGGTACAACTTCTCACTTGTATATATAGATGTATGGTAATTATTGTACCAGGATGTCATGAATATTAATTATGGTAATTCTTGTACCAGGATGTCGGTCATCAAAGGGATCAGGATCAGCTTTGTGGTATTCCTCCGTCTCCCTCTCCACCAGCTCAGAGATCCTGGTAGAAGAAAATATATAAATATGAGTTATACAATATATTACACTGTGGGGTAAGAAACAGCGAGACAGGAGATGTAGTTTACTTAATCCCTAAACGTATAGCATTACACTGCAGCAGCATCAGAGTCACAACAACAACACTAGTTTACTTAATCCCTAAACGTATAGCATTACACTACAGCAGCATCAGAGTCACAACAACAACACTAGTTTACTTAATCCCTAAACGTATAGCATTACACTGCAGCAGCATCAGAGTCACAACAACAACAACACTAGTTTACTTAATCCCTAAACGTATAGCATTACACTGCAGCAGCATCAGAGTCACAACAACAACAACACTAGTTTACTTAATCCCTAAACATATAGCATTACACTGCAGCAGCATCAGAGTCACAACAACAACAACACTAGTTTACTTAATCCCTAAACGTATAGCATTACACTGCAGCAGCATCAGAGTCACAACAACAACACTAGTTTACTTAATCCCTAAACATATAGCATTACACTGCAGCAGCATCAGAGTCACAACAACAACAACACTAGTTTACTTAATCCCTAAACGTATAGCATTACACTGCAGCAGCATCAGAGTCACAACAACACAACACTAGTTTACTTAATCCCTAAACGTATAGCATTACACTGCAGCAGCATCAGAGTCACAACAACAACACTAGTTTACTTAATCCCTAAACATATAGCATTACACTACAGCAGCATCAGAGTCACAACAACAACACACTAGTTTACTTAATCCCTAAACGTATAGCATTACACTACAGCAGCATCAGAGTCACAACAACAACACTAGTTTACTTAATCCCTAAACGTATAGCATTACACTGCAGCAGCATCAGAGTCACAACAACAACACTAGTTTACTTAATCCCTAAACATATAGCATTACACTGCAGCAGCATCAGAGTCACAACAACAACACAACACTAGTTTACTTAATCCCTAAACGTATAGCATTACACTGCAGCAGCATCAGAGTCACAACAACAACAACACTAGTTTACTTAATCCCTAAACGTATAGCATTACACTGCAGCAGCATCAGAGTCACAACAACAACACTAGTTTACTTAATCCCTAAACATATAGCATTACACTACAGCAGCATCAGAGTCACAACAACAACACACTAGTTTACTTAATCCCTAAACGTATAGCATTACACTGCAGCAGCATCAGAGTCACAACAACAACACTAGTTTACTTAATCCCTAAACGTATAGCATTACACTGCAGCAGCATCAGAGTCACAACAACAACACTAGTTTACTTAATCCCTAAACATATAGCATTACACTGCAGCAGCATCAGAGTCACAACAACAACACAACACTAGTTTACTTAATCCCTAAACGTATAGCATTACACTGCAGCAGCATCAGAGTCACAACAACAACAACACTAGTTTACTTAATCCCTAAACGTATAGCATTACACTGCAGCAGCATCAGAGTCACAACAACAACACTAGTTTACTTAATCCCTAAACATATAGCATTACACTACAGCAGCATCAGAGTCACAACAACAACACACTAGTTTACTTAATCCCTAAACGTATAGCATTACACTACAGCAGCATCAGAGTCACAACAACAACACTAGTTTACTTAATCCCTAAACGTATAGCATTACACTGCAGCAGCATCAGAGTCACAACAACAACAACACTAGTTTACTTAATCCCTAAACGTATAGCATTACACTGCAGCAGCATCAGAGTCACAACAACAACACTAGTTTACTTAATCCCTAAACGTATAGCATTACACTGCAGCAGCATCAGAGTCACAACAACAACACTAGTTTACTTAATCCCTAAACGTATAGCATTACACTGCAGCAGCATCAGAGTCACAACAACAACACTAGTTTACTTAATCCCTAAACATATAGCATTACACTGCAGCAGCATCAGAGTCACAACAACAACACTAGTTTACTTAATCCCTAAACGTATAGCATTACACTGCAGCAGCATCAGAGTCAAAACAACAACAACAAAACACTAGTTTACTTAATCCCTAAACGTATAGCATTACACTGCAGCAGCATCAGAGTCACAACAACAACAACACTAGTTTACTTAATCCCTAAACATATAGCATTACACTACAGCAGCATCAGAGTCACAACAACAACACACTAGTTTACTTAATCCCTAAACGTATAGCATTACACTACAGCAGCATCAGAGTCACAACAACAACACTAGTTTACTTAATCCCTAAACGTATAGCATTACACTGCAGCAGCATCAGAGTCACAACAACAACAACACTAGTTTACTTAATCCCTAAACGTATAGCATTACACTGCAGCAGCATCAGAGTCACAACAACAACACTAGTTTACTTAATCCCTAAACGTATAGCATTACACTGCAGCAGCATCAGAGTCACAACAACAACACTAGTTTACTTAATCCCTAAACGTATAGCATTACACTGCAGCAGCATCAGAGTCACAACAACAACACTAGTTTACTTAATCCCTAAACATATAGCATTACACTGCAGCAGCATCAGAGTCACAACAACAACACTAGTTTACTTAATCCCTAAACGTATAGCATTACACTGCAGCAGCATCAGAGTCACAACAACAACACTAGTTTACTTAATCCCTAAACATATAGCATTACACTGCAGCAGCATCAGAGTCAAAACAACAACAACAAAACACTAGTTTACTTAATCCCTAAACGTATAGCATTACACTGCAGCAGCATCAGAGTCAAAACAACAACAACAAAACACTAGTTTACTTAATCCCTAAACGTATAGCATTACACTGCAGCAGCATCAGAGTCACAACAACAACAACACTAGTTTACTTAATCCCTAAACGTATAGCATTACACTACAGCAGCATCAGAGTCACAACAACAACAACACTAGTTTACTTAATCCCTAAACGTATAGCATTACACTGCAGCAGCATCAGAGTCACAACAACAACACTAGTTTACTTAATCCCTAAACGTATAGCATTACACTGCAGCAGCATCAGAGTCACAACAACAACAACACTAGTTTACTTAATCCCTAAACGTATAGCATTACACTACAGCAGCATCAGAGTCACAACAACAACACTAGTTTACTTAATCCCTAAACGTATAGCATTACACTACAGCAGCATCAGAGTCACAACAACAACACTAGTTTACTTAATCCCTAAACGTATAGCATTACACTGCAGCAGCATCAGAGTCACAACAACAACAACACTAGTTTACTTAATCCCTAAACGTATAGCATTACACTGCAGCAGCATCAGAGTCACAACAACAACACTAGTTTACTTAATCCCTAAACGTATAGCATTACACTGCAGCAGCATCAGAGTCAAAACAACAACAACACTAGTTTACTTAATCCCTAAACGTATAGCATTACACTGCAGCAGCATCAGAGTCACAACAACAACACAACACTAGTTTACTTAATCCCTAAACGTATAGCATTACACTGCAGCAGCATCAGAGTCAAAACAACAACAACACTAGTTTACTTAATCCCTAAACGTATAGCATTACACTGCAGCAGCATCAGAGTCAAAACAACAACAACACTAGTTTACTTAATCCCTAAACGTATAGCATTACACTGCAGCAGCATCAGAGTCAAAACAACAACAACACTAGTTTACTTAATCCCTAAACGTATAGCATTACACTGCAGCAGCATCAGAGTCACAACAACAACAACACTAGTTTACTTAATCCCTAAACGTATAGCATTACACTGCAGCAGCATCAGAGTCACAACAACAACAACACTAGTTTACTTAATCCCTAAACGTATAGCATTACACTGCAGCAGCATCAGAGTCACAACAACAACAACACTAGTTTACTTAATCCCTAAACGTATAGCATTACACTGCAGCAGCATCAGAGTCAAAACAACAACAACAAAACACTAGTTTACTTAATCCCTAAACGTATAGCATTACACTGCAGCAGCATCAGAGTCACAACAACAACAACACTAGTTTACTTAATCCCTAAACGTATAGCATTACACTGTAGCAGCATCAGAGTCACAACAACAACACTAGTTTACTTAATCCCTAAACGTATAGCATTACACTGCAGCAGCATCAGAGTCACAACAACAACAACACTAGTTTACTTAATCCCTAAACGTATAGCATTACACTGCAGCAGCATCAGAGTCAAAACAACAACACTAGTTTACTTAATCCCTAAACGTATAGCATTACACTGCAGCAGCATCAGAGTCACAACAACAACACTAGTTTACTTAATCCCTAAACGTATAGCATTACACTGCAGCAGCATCAGAGTCACAACAACAACAACACTAGTTTACTTAATCCCTAAACGTATAGCATTACACTGCAGCAGCATCAGAGTCACAACAACAACACTAGTTTACTTAATCCCTAAACGTATAGCATTACACTGCAGCAGCATCAGAGTCACAACAACAACACTAGTTTACTTAATCCCTAAACATATAGCATTACACTGCAGCAGCATCAGAGTCACAACAACAACACAACACTAGTTTACTTAATCCCTAAACGTATAGCATTACACTGCAGCAGCATCAGAGTCACAACAACAACAACAAAACACTAGTTTACTTAATCCCTAAACGTATAGCATTACACTGCAGCAGCATCAGAGTCACAACAACAACAACAAAACACTAGTTTACTTAATCCCTAAACGTATAGCATTACACTGCAGCAGCATCAGAGTCACAACAACAACACAACACTAGTTTACTTAATCCCTAAACGTATAGCATTACACTGCAGCAGCATCAGAGTCACAACAACAACAACACTAGTTTACTTAATCCCTAAACGTATAGCATTACACTGCAGCAGCATCAGAGTCACAACAACAACACTAGTTTACTTAATCCCTAAACATATAGCATTACACTACAGCAGCATCAGAGTCACAACAACAACACACTAGTTTACTTAATCCCTAAACGTATAGCATTACACTACAGCAGCATCAGAGTCACAACAACAACACTAGTTTACTTAATCCCTAAACGTATAGCATTACACTGCAGCAGCATCAGAGTCACAACAACAACAACACTAGTTTACTTAATCCCTAAACGTATAGCATTACACTGCAGCAGCATCAGAGTCACAACAACAACACTAGTTTACTTAATCCCTAAACGTATAGCATTACACTGCAGCAGCATCAGAGTCACAACAACAACAACACTAGTTTACTTAATCCCTAAACGTATAGCATTACACTACAGCAGCATCAGAGTCACAACAACAACAACACTAGTTTACTTAATCCCTAAACGTATAGCATTACACTGCAGCAGCATCAGAGTCACAACAACAACAACACTAGTTTACTTAATCCCTAAACGTATAGCATTACACTACAGCAGCATCAGAGTCACAACAACAACACTAGTTTACTTAATCCCTAAACGTATAGCATTACACTACAGCAGCATCAGAGTCACAACAACAACACTAGTTTACTTAATCCCTAAACGTATAGCATTACACTGCAGCAGCATCAGAGTCACAACAACAACACTAGTTTACTTAATCCCTAAACGTATAGCATTACACTGCAGCAGCATCAGAGTCAAAACAACAACAACACTAGTTTACTTAATCCCTAAACGTATAGCATTACACTGCAGCAGCATCAGAGTCACAACAACAACACTAGTTTACTTAATCCCTAAACGTATAGCATTACACTGCAGCAGCATCAGAGTCAAAACAACAACAACACTAGTTTACTTAATCCCTAAACGTATAGCATTACACTGCAGCAGCATCAGAGTCAAAACAACAACAACACTAGTTTACTTAATCCCTAAACGTATAGCATTACACTGCAGCAGCATCAGAGTCACAACAACAACAACACTAGTTTACTTAATCCCTAAACGTATAGCATTACACTGCAGCAGCATCAGAGTCACAACAACAACAACACTAGTTTACTTAATCCCTAAACGTATAGCATTACACTGCAGCAGCATCAGAGTCACAACAACAACAACACTAGTTTACTTAATCCCTAAACGTATAGCATTACACTGCAGCAGCATCAGAGTCAAAACAACAACAACAAAACACTAGTTTACTTAATCCCTAAACGTATAGCATTACACTGCAGCAGCATCAGAGTCACAACAACAACAACACTAGTTTACTTAATCCCTAAACGTATAGCATTACACTGTAGCAGCATCAGAGTCACAACAACAACACTAGTTTACTTAATCCCTAAACGTATAGCATTACACTGCAGCAGCATCAGAGTCACAACAACAACAACACTAGTTTACTTAATCCCTAAACGTATAGCATTACACTGCAGCAGCATCAGAGTCAAAACAACAACACTAGTTTACTTAATCCCTAAACGTATAGCATTACACTGCAGCAGCATCAGAGTCACAACAACAACACTAGTTTACTTAATCCCTAAACGTATAGCATTACACTGCAGCAGCATCAGAGTCACAACAACAACACAACACTAGTTTACTTAATCCCTAAACGTATAGCATTACACTGCAGCAGCATCAGAGTCACAACAACAACAACACTAGTTTACTTAATCCCTAAACGTATAGCATTACACTGCAGCAGCATCAGAGTCACAACAACAACAACAAAACACTAGTTTACTTAATCCCTAAACGTATAGCATTACACTGCAGCAGCATCAGAGTCACAACAACAACAACAAAACACTAGTTTACTTAATCCCTAAACGTATAGCATTACACTGCAGCAGCATCAGAGTCACAACAACACAACACTAGTTTACTTAATCCCTAAACGTATAGCATTACACTACAGCAGCATCAGAGTCACAACAACAACACTAGTTTACTTAATCCCTAAACGTATAGCATTACACTACAGCAGCATCAGAGTCACAACAACAACACACTAGTTTACTTAATCCCTAAACGTATAGCATTACACTGCAGCAGCATCAGAGTCACAACAACAACACTAGTTTACTTAATCCCTAAACATATAGCATTACACTGCAGCAGCATCAGAGTCACAACAACAACACAACACTAGTTTACTTAATCCCTAAACGTATAGCATTACACTGCAGCAGCATCAGAGTCACAACAACAACACAACACTAGTTTACTTAATCCCTAAACGTATAGCATTACACTACAGCAGCATCAGAGTCACAACAACAACACTAGTTTACTTAATCCCTAAACGTATAGCATTACACTGCAGCAGCATCAGAGTCACAACAACAACACTAGTCTAACCTGCGCCCTTCATCCTCATCATCCTCTTAAAAGGCACAATGTCCATTTGGTGAATGTCTCTGCAAGTCTCTAAATGTGGGCCACCACAACACATTATATATGAAGTATTAGTTATGAAATATATTACACATTATATATGAAATATTAGTTATAAAATATATTACACATTATATATCTCTGCTGTCGGGAGGAAACCTCCAATCTTCATTTTTCAGGAAATGGAAAAACACATTTTACATTTTTCAGAAATTAAAGAAAACCTTATATTTTTTAAACAAAGCAATACTGCCTCATCAAAGTTGGTATTGTGACTTTGTATATTATCAGATACTTGCATGTGTCATTATATTATCACCACTGTACCCGAATACAGCTCAAGTGGAGTTAGGTGGTTTTCTCTGTCATTGATAGTTCTTATAAATGACAGAGAAAACCTCTTAACTCCACTGACAATGGATCTCCAAGTTTGATTAGTACGCACGCACGCACACACGCACGCACGCACGCACGCACGCACTTGGTGAGGATGTCATGTCTTTGAGCTCCGAGGTGCTTCCCTGCTACCCAGTGGAGTTAGGGGTTAGGTTTAGGCTGGGCTTAGGTTTAGGGGTAGGTTTAGGGTTAGGCTGGGGTTAGGTTTAGTGTTTATAATAAGTCTTACTTGGTGAGGATGTCTTTGAGCTCCGAGGTGCTTCCCTGCTGCTCCTTCTCCCACTGCTCTAGAAGAGCTGTCAGCTCTGCCTTGGAATCCACGCTGGCAGAGGCTGACGCCATGATACCTTTAAAACAATAAGATTGATATTAATAACATACTGACGCCATGATACCTGTAAAACAGTGTGCCGGCCCGATTCCGGCAAATTAATATGAATTAAAAACATCCCGACGCCATGACAGTACCTGGCGATACAACATTTATATTAAACAGAGGCTGACGCCATGGCAAAGTAATCACTAAGGAAACAATCCAGTTGCAGCCCTAAATAGGGCAGGTCAGGGCAGGCAGGTCAGGTTGTGGCCTCCTGGTGGCGCTATAATAGGCCAATGTGAAAAGGGTACCATTTCTTCTTACGCTTTGGATGGAAATAGGATGATTTGAGGTATTTTGTTCCAAAAATGTGTTTTGCAAAAATCCATCTATTGGTGGAGCTATAACAGGCCAATGTGAAAAGGGTGGGATATATTCCTCAGCCTAGTAGGAAAGTCTGTGAAAGATTTCACGTAAATTGCACGCTGCGTTCATGATTTGAGGCTTTTTGTTCAAAACGGGCCAATCCTGCAAACTTTGAAAGCCAATGTTAGCCAATCAGGATGGAATCTGAAATATAGGACAGATCCGTCTTGATGACTATAGAGATAGTGTGTAACGATTTGCGGGATTTTTGACAGAACCTGGAGGAGTAATATAAAAAAAAAAGTTTTTCAAAACTCTGCCTCCTGGTGGCGCTATGGGAAAATAAGTGGCAGAGGTCATCGTTGGCATCCAGGGAGTGTGTGTGCAAAATGTGACACCGATCCGGTTAACGGTACCGGAGATTAGCTGTACATGCCTTCGGCCTGGTGGAGACAATAAAACATAATCTCTCCCCATGCCTTCAGCCTGGTGGAGACAATAAAAGATACTCTCTCCCCATGCCTTCGGCCTGGTGGAGACAATAAAACATACCCTCTCCCCATGCCTTCATGGTGGAGACAATAAAACATACTCTCTCCCCATGCCTTCAGCCTGGTGGAGACAATAAAACATACTCTCTCCCCAGGCCTTCGGCCTGGTGGAGACAATAAAACATACTCTCTCCCCATGCCTTCAGCCTGGTGGAGACAATAAAACATACTCTCTCCCCATGCCTTCATGGTGGAGACAATAAAACATACTCTCTCCCCATGCCTTCGGCCTGGTGGAGACAATAAAAGATACTCTCTCCCCATGCCTTCAGCCTGGTGGAGAGACAATAAAACATACTCTCTCCCCATGCCTTCAGCCTGGTGGAGACAATAAAACATACTCTCTCCCCATGCCTTCAGCCTGGTGGAGAGACAATAAAACATACTCTCTCCCCAAGCCTTCATGGTGGAGACAATAAAACATACTCTCTCCCCATGCCTTCATTGTGGAGACAATAAAACATACTCTCTCCCCATGCCTTCAGCCTGGTGGAGACAATACAACATACTCTCTCCCCATGCCTTCAGCCTGGTGGAGACAATAAAACATACTCTCTCCCCATGCCTTCATGGTGGAGACAATAAAACATACTCTCTCCCCATGCCTTCATGGTGGAGACAATGAAACATACTCTCTCCCCAGCCTTCGGCCTGGTGGAGACAATAAAACATACTCTCTCCCCATGCCTTCATGGTGGAGACAATAAAACATACTCTCTCCCCATGCCTTCGGCCTGGTGGAGACAATAAAACATACTCTCTCCCCATGCCTTCGGCCTGGTGGAGACAATAAAACATACTCTCTCCCCATGCCTTCGGCCTGGTGGAGACAATAAAACGTACTCTCTCCCCATGCCTTCGGCCTGGTGGAGACAATAAAACATACTCTCTCCCCATGCCTTCGGCCTGGTGGAGACAATAAAACATACTCTCTCCCCATGCCTTCATGGTGGAGACAATAAAACATACTCTCTCCCCATGCCTTCATGGTGGAGACAATAAAACATACTCTCTCCCCATGCCTTCATGGTGGAGACAATAAAACATACTCTCTCCCGATGCCTTCATGGTGGAGACAATAAAACATACTCTCTCCCCATGCCTTCATGGTGGAGACAATAAAACATACTCTCTCCCCATGCCTTCAGCCTGGTGGAGAAAATAAAACATACTCTCTCCCCATGCCTTCAGCCTGGTGGAGACAATACAACATACTCTCTCCCCATGCCTTCATGGTGGAGACAATAAAACATACTCTCTCCCCATGCCTTCGGCCTGGTGGAGACAATAAAACATACTCTCTCCCCATGCCTTCGGCCTGGTGGAGACAATAAAACATACTCTCTCCCCATGCCTTCGGCCTGGTGGAGACAATAAAACGTACTCTCTCCCCATGCCTTCGGCCTGGTGGAGACAATAAAACATACTCTCTCCCCATGCCTTCGGCCTGGTGGAGACAATAAAACATACTCTCTCCCCATGCCTTCATGGTGGAGACAATAAAACATACTCTCTCCCCATGCCTTCATGGTGGAGACAATAAAACATACTCTCTCCCCATGCCTTCATGGTGGAGACAATAAAACATACTCTCTCCCGATGCCTTCATGGTGGAGACAATAAAACATACTCTCTCCCCATGCCTTCATGGTGGAGACAATAAAACATACTCTCTCCCCATGCCTTCAGCCTGGTGGAGAAAATAAAACATACTCTCTCCCCATGCCTTCAGCCTGGTGGAGACAATAAAACATACTCTCTCCCCATGCCTTCAGCCTGGTGGAGACAATACAACATACTCTCTCCCCATGCCTTCGGCCTGGTGGAGACAATAAAACATACTCTCTCCCCATGCCTTCATGGTGGAGACAATAAAACATACTCTCTCCCCATGCCTTCATGGTGGAGACAATAAAACATACTCTCTCCCCATGCCTTCGGCCTGGTGGAGATAATAAAACATACTCTCTCCTCATGCCTTCGGCCTGGTGGAGATAATAAAACATACTCTCTCCCCATGCCTTCGGCCTGGTGGAGACAATAAAACATACTCTCTCCCCATGCCTTCGGCCTGGTGGAGACAATAAAACATACTCTCTCCCCATGCCTTCGGCCTGGTGGAGACAATAAAACATACTCTCTCCCCATGCCTTCAGCCTGGTGGAGACAATAAAACATACTCTCTCCCCATGCCTTCAGCCTGGTGGAGACAATAAAACATACTCTCTCCCCATGCCTTCATGGTGGAGACAATAAAACATACTCTCTCCCCATGCCTTCAGCCTGGTGGAGAAAATAAAACATACTCTCTCCCCATGCCTTCAGCCTGGTGGAGAAAATAAAACATACTCTCTCCCCATGCCTTCAGCCTGGTGGAGACAATAAAACATACTCTCTCCCCATGCCTTCAGCCTGGTGGAGACAATAAAACATACTCTCTCCCCATGCCTTCATGGTGGAGACAATAAAACATACTCTCTCCCCATGCCTTCATGGTGGAGACAATAAAACATACTCTCTCCCCATGCCTTCATGGTGGAGACAATAAAACATTTAGAATTGGGTAGAGGCAACATATTATTACTGACACGTATGACTGAAACCAAGCCAGCTTGAGTTGAAACACCCAATCAGAGCATGAGGACGTCTCTACTAGCCTCCCTGAACCAATCACAGCCTGAGGACGACTCTACTAGCCTCCCTGAACCAATCAGAGCCTGAGGACGACTCTACTAGCCTCCCTGAACCAATCAGAGCCCGAGGACGACTCTACTAGCCTCCCTGAACCAATCAGAGCCTGAGGACGACTCTACTAGCCTCCCTGAACCAATCAGAGCCTGAGGACGAGTCTACTAGCCTCCCAGAACCAATCAGAGCCTGAGGACATCCAGAACCAGCGGTGACTCATCGCCAATAACCATGCTGGCTTGTGTTTACATTTTACCTCAAGTACCCCCTGCCTGTAGTACCACGGTGTACCCCTAGGGGGTACCCGTATGTACCCCATAGGTCATTAAGCTACTCATGTTATAGTTGTATAGATGGAGAGGGCCATAGGTCATTAAGCTACTCATGTTATAGTTGTATAGATGGAGAGGGCCATAGGTCATTAAGCTACTCATGTTATAGTTGTATAGATGGAGAGGGCCATAGGTCATTAAGCTACTCATGTTATAGTTGTATAGATGGAGGGGGCCATAGGTCATTAAACTACTCATGTTATAGTTGTATAGATGGAGGGGCCATAGGTCATTAAGCTACTCATGTTATAGTTGTATAGATGGAGAGGGCCATAGGTCATTAAGCTACTCATGTTATAGTTGTATAGATGGAGAGGGCCATAGGTCATTAAGCTACTCATGTTATAGTGTTATAGATGGAGAGGGCCATAGGTCATTAAGCTACTCATGTTATAGTTGTATAGATGGAGGGGCCATAGGTCATTAAGCTACTCATGTTATAGTTGTATAGATGGAGAGGGCCATAGGGCATTAAGCTACTCATGTTATAGTTGTATAGATGGAGGGGCCATAGGTCATTAAGCTACTCATGTTATAGTTGTATAGATGGAGGGGCCATAGGTCATTAAGCTACTCATGTTATAGTTGTATAGATGGAGAGGGCCATAGGTCATTAAGCTACTCATGTTATAGTTGTATAGATGGAGAGGGCCATAGGTCATTAAGCTACTCATGTTATAGTTGTATAGATGGAGAGGGCCATAGGTCATTAAGCTACTCATGTTATAGTTGTATAGATGGAGGGGCCATAGGTCATTAAGCTACTCATGTTATAGTTGTATAGATGGAGAGGGCCATAGGTCATTAAGCTACTCATGTTATAGTTGTATAGATGGAGAGGGCCATAGGTCATTAAGCTACTCATGTTATAGTTGTATAGATGGAGAGGGCCATAGGTCATTAAGCTACTCATGTTATAGTTGTATAGATGGAGAGGGCCATAGGTCATTAAGCTACTCATGTTATAGTTGTATAGATGGAGAGGGCCATAGGTCATTAAGCTACTCATGTTATAGTTGTATAGATGGAGAGGGCCATAGGTCATTAAGCTACTCATGTTATAGTTGTATAGATGGAGAGGGTCATAGGTCATTAAGCTACTCATGTTATAGTTGTATAGATGGAGAGGGCCATAGGTCATTAAGCTACTCATGTTATAGTTGTATAGATGGAGGGGCCATAGGTCATTAAGCTACTCATGTTATAGTTGTATAGATGGAGAGGGTCATAGGTCATTAAGCTACTCATGTTATAGTTGTATAGATGGAGAGGGCCATAGGTCATTAAGCTACTCATGTTATAGTTGTATAGATGGAGAGGGCCATAGGTCATTAAGCTACTCATGTTATAGTTGTATAGATGGAGAGGGTCATAGGTCATTAAGCTACTCATGTTATAGTTGTATAGATGGAGAGGGCCATAGGTCATTAAGCTACTCATGTTATAGTTGTATAGATGGAGAGGGCCATAGGTCATTAAGCTACTCATGTTATAGTTGTATAGATGGAGAGGGCCATAGGTCATTAAGCTACTCATGTTATAGTTGTATAGATGGAGAGGGCCATAGGTCATTAAGCTACTCATGTTATAGTTGTATAGATGGAGAGGGCCATAGGTCATTAAGCTACTCATGTTATGGTTGTATAGATGGAGGGCCATAGGTCATTAAGCTACTCATGTTATAGTTGTATAGATGGAGGGGGCCATAGGTCATTAAGCTACTCATGTTATAGTGTTATAGATGGAGGGGCCATAGGTCATTAAGCTACTCATGTTATAGTTGTATAGATGGAGAGGGCCATAGGTCATTAAGCTACTCATGTTATAGTTGTATAGATGGAGAGGGCCATAGGTCATTAAGCTACTCATGTTATAGTTGTATAGATGGAGAGGGCCATAGGTCATTAAGCTACTCATGTTATAGTTGTATAGATGGAGGGCCATAGGTCATTAAGCTACTCATGTTATAGTTGTATAGATGGAGGGGGCCATAGGTCATTAAGCTACTCATGTTATAGTTGTATAGATGGAGGGGCCATAGGTCATTAAGCTACTCATGTTATAGTGTTATAGATGGAGGGGCCATAGGTCATTAAGCTACTCATGTTATAGTTGTATAGATGGAGGGGGCCATAGGTCATTAAGCTACTCATGTTATAGTTGTATAGATGGAGAGGGCCATAGGTCATTAAGCTACTCATGTTATAGTTGTATAGATGGAGAGGGCCATAGGTCATTAAGCTACTCATGTTATAGTTGTATAGATGGAGAGGGCCATAGGTCATTAAGCTACTCATGTTATAGTGTTATAGATGGAGGGGGCCATAGGTCATTAAGCTACTCATGTTATAGTTGTATAGATGGAGAGGGCCATAGGTCATTAAGCTACTCATGTTATAGTTGTATAGATGGAGAGGGCCATAGGTCATTAAGCTACTCATGTTATAGTTGTATAGATGGAGGGGCCATAGGTCATTAAGCTACTCATGTTATAGTTGTATAGATGGAGAGGGCCATAGGTCATTAAGCTACTCATGTTATAGTTGTATAGATGGAGAGGGCCATAGGTCATTAAGCTACTCATGTTATAGTTGTATAGATGGAGAGGGCCATAGGTCATTAAGCTACTCATGTTATAGTTGTATAGATGGAGGGGCCATAGGTCATTAAG
Organism: Electrona antarctica; assembly: GCF_951216825.1. NCBI lineage: Eukaryota > Metazoa > Chordata > Actinopteri > Myctophiformes > Myctophidae > Electrona > Electrona antarctica. The sequence continues at coordinate 195,653 of NW_027638622.1, forward strand.
CTACTCATGTTATAGTTGTATAGATGGAGAGGGCCATAGGTCATTAAGCTACTCATGTTATAGTTGTATAGATGGAGGGGCCATAGGTCATTAAGCTACTCATGTTATAGTTGTATAGATGGAGAGGGCCATAGGTCATTAAGCTACTCATGTTATAGTTGTATAGATGGAGGGGCCATAGGTCATTAAGCTACTCATGTTATAGTTGTATAGATGGAGAGGGCCATAGGTCATTAAGCTACTCATGTTATAGTTGTATAGATGGAGAGGGTCATAGGTCATTAAGCTACTCATGTTATAGTTGTATAGATGGAGAGGGCCATAGGTCATTAAGCTACTCATGTTATAGTTGTATAGATGGAGGGGCCATAGGTCATTAAGCTACTCATGTTATAGTTGTATAGATGGAGAGGGTCATAGGTCATTAAGCTACTCATGTTATAGTTGTATAGATGGAGAGGGCCATAGGTCATTAAGCTACTCATGTTATAGTTGTATAGATGGAGAGGGCCATAGGTCATTAAGCTACTCATGTTATAGTTGTATAGATGGAGAGGGTCATAGGTCATTAAGCTACTCATGTTATAGTTGTATAGATGGAGAGGGCCATAGGTCATTAAGCTACTCATGTTATAGTTGTATAGATGGAGAGGGCCATAGGTCATTAAGCTACTCATGTTATAGTTGTATAGATGGAGAGGGCCATAGGTCATTAAGCTACTCATGTTATAGTTGTATAGATGGAGAGGGCCATAGGTCATTAAGCTACTCATGTTATAGTTGTATAGATGGAGAGGGCCATAGGTCATTAAGCTACTCATGTTATAGTTGTATAGATGGAGGGCCATAGGTCATTAAGCTACTCATGTTATAGTTGTATAGATGGAGGGGGCCATAGGTCATTAAGCTACTCATGTTATAGTGTTATAGATGGAGGGGCCATAGGTCATTAAGCTACTCATGTTATAGTTGTATAGATGGAGAGGGCCATAGGTCATTAAGCTACTCATGTTATAGTTGTATAGATGGAGAGGGCCATAGGTCATTAAGCTACTCATGTTATAGTTGTATAGATGGAGAGGGCCATAGGTCATTAAGCTACTCATGTTATAGTTGTATAGATGGAGGGCCATAGGTCATTAAGCTACTCATGTTATAGTTGTATAGATGGAGGGGGCCATAGGTCATTAAGCTACTCATGTTATAGTTGTATAGATGGAGGGGCCATAGGTCATTAAGCTACTCATGTTATAGTTGTATAGATGGAGGGGCCATAGGTCATTAAGCTACTCATGTTATAGTGTTATAGATGGAGAGGGCCATAGGTCATTAAGCTACTCATGTTATAGTTGTATAGATGGAGAGGGCCATAGGTCATTAAGCTACTCATGTTATAGTTGTATAGATGGAGAGGGCCATAGGTCATTAAGCTACTCATGTTATAGTTGTATAGATGGAGAGGGCCATAGGTCATTAAGCTACTCATGTTATAGTTGTATAGATGGAGGGGCCATAGGTCATTAAGCTACTCATGTTATAGTGTTATAGATGGAGAGGGCCATAGGTCATTAAGCTACTCATGTTATAGTTGTATAGATGGAGAGGGCCATAGGTCATTAAGCTACTCATGTTATAGTTGTATAGATGGAGGGGCCATAGGTCATTAAGCTACTCATGTTATAGTTGTATAGATGGAGAGGGCCATAGGTCATTAAGCTACTCATGTTATAGTTGTATAGATGGAGAGGGCCATAGGTCATTAAGCTACTCATGTTATAGTTGTATAGATGGAGAGGGCCATAGGTCATTAAGCTACTCATGTTATAGTTGTATAGATGGAGAGGGCCATAGGTCATTAAGCTACTCATGTTATAGTTGTATAGATGGAGGGCCATAGGTCATTAAGCTACTCATGTTATAGTGTTATAGATGGAGGGGCCATAGGTCATTAAGCTACTCATGTTATAGTTGTATAGATGGAGGGGGCCATAGGTCATTAAGCTACTCATGTTATAGTTGTATAGATGGAGAGGGCCATAGGTCATTAAGCTACTCATGTTATAGTTGTATAGATGGAGAGGGTCATAGGTCATTAAGCTACTCATGTTATAGTTGTATAGATGGAGAGGGCCATAGGTCATTAAGCTACTCATGTTATAGTTGTATAGATGGAGAGGGCCATAGGTCATTAAGCTACTCATGTTATAGTGTTATAGATGGAGGGGCCATAGGTCATTAAGCTACTCATGTTATAGTTGTATAGATGGAGAGGGCCATAGGTCATTAAGCTACTCATGTTATAGTTGTATAGATGGAGAGGGCCATAGGTCATTAAGCTACTCATGTTATAGTTGTATAGATGGAGAGGGCCATAGGTCATTAAGCTACTCATGTTATAGTTGTATAGATGGAGAGGGCCATAGGTCATTAAGCTACTCATGTTATAGTTGTATAGATGGAGAGGGCCATAGGTCATTAAGCTACTCATGTTATAGTTGTATAGATGGAGAGGGCCATAGGTCATTAAGCTACTCATGTTATAGTTGTATAGATGGAGAGGGCCATAGGTCATTAAGCTACTCATGTTATAGTTGTATAGATGGAGAGGGCCATAGGTCATTAAGCTACTCATGTTATAGTTGTATAGATGGAGAGGGCCATAGGTCATTAAGCTACTCATGTTATAGTTGTATAGATGGAGAGGGCCATAGGTCATTAAGCTACTCATGTTATAGTTGTATAGATGGAGAGGGCCATAGGTCATTAAGCTACTCATGTTATAGTTGTATAGATGGAGAGGGCCATAGGTCATTAAGCTACTCATGTTATAGTTGTATAGATGGAGAGGGCCATAGGTCATTAAGCTACTCATGTTATAGTTGTATAGATGGAGAGGGCCATAGGTCATTAAGCTACTCATGTTATAGTGTTATAGATGGAGGGGGCCATAGGTCATTAAACTACTCATGTTATAGTTGTATAGATGGAGAGGGCCATAGGTCATTAAGCTACTCATGTTATAGTTGTATAGATGGAGAGGGCCATAGGTCATTAAGCTACTCATGTTATAGTTGTATAGATGGAGAGGGCCATAGGTCATTAAGCTACTCATGTTATAGTTGTATAGATGGAGGGGCCATAGGTCATTAAGCTACTCATGTTATAGTTGTATAGATGGAGAGGGCCATAGGTCATTAAGCTACTCATGTTATAGTTGTATAGATGGAGAGGGCCATAGGTCATTAAGCTACTCATGTTATAGTTGTATAGATGGAGAGGGCCATAGGTCATTAAGCTACTCATGTTATAGTTGTATAGATGGAGAGGGCCATAGGTCATTAAGCTACTCATGTTATAGTTGTATAGATGGAGGGGCCATAGGTCATTAAGCTACTCATGTTATAGTTGTATAGATGGAGAGGGCCATAGGTCATTAAGCTACTCATGTTATAGTTGTATAGATGGAGAGGGCCATAGGTCATTAAGCTACTCATGTTATAGTTGTATAGATGGAGAGGGCCATAGGTCATTAAGCTACTCATGTTATAGTTGTATAGATGGAGAGGGCCATAGGTCATTAAGCTACTCATGTTATAGTTGTATAGATGGAGAGGGCCATAGGTCATTAAGCTACTCATGTTATAGTTGTATAGATGGAGAGGGCCATAGGTCATTAAGCTACTCATGTTATAGTTGTATAGATGGAGAGGGCCATAGGGCATTAAGCTACTCATGTTATAGTTGTATAGATGGAGAGGGTCATAGGTCATTAAGCTACTCATGTTATAGTTGTATAGATGGAGAGGGCCATAGGTCATTAAGCTACTCATGTTATAGTTGTATAGATGGAGGGGCCATAGGTCATTAAGCTACTCATTTTAACTGAAGTAATTATAGCGGGTCATGTTTACAAATCAATAATATATCAGTATTGTGATATTAACCTGAGGGCCACATTAAGTGAAGGTGGGGGCCTCATGTAGCCCCCGGGCCTCCAGTTGATATTAACCTGAGGGCCACATTAAGTGAAGCTGGGGGCCGCATGTGGCCCTCAGGCCGCCAGTTGATATTAACCTGAGGGCCGCATTAAGTGAAGGTGGGGGCCGCATGTGGCCCCCGGGCCGCCAGTTGATATTAACCTGAGGGCCGCATTAAGTGAAGGTGGGGGCCGCATGTGGCCCCCGGGCCACCAGTTGATATTAACCTGAGGGCCACATTAGGTGAAGGTGGGGGCCGCATGTGGCCCCCGGGCCACCAGTTGCCCATGTCTGACTTACAGAATGCCAGATCAACAATGAGCTGGCAGTGACATCACAGTGACATCACAGTGACATCACAGATAACAAAGAGTATCCATGTAAAAAATATATTTTTTTTTAAATAGCAGATCTACAAGTTCACAATGCGTCACATTGCGCTGCGTTGTGAGCTTGTAGATCTGCTATTTTCAAATAGCTTGCCCTAGCCTAGACGTTTCTGTTGGGCTTGTTTTCATAGACCTGGTAGCTTATTTCTCTCACACAACATGGCAACACTGTCAGTCAGTCTCTCACACAACATGGCAACACTGTCAGTCAGTCTCTCTGGGTACATAGATATTTAAAAAATAAATCAGACCTGTCTGAACTGAGTGGTGCTGTACTGTACTGTACTGTACTGTACTGTACTGTACTGTACTGTACTGTACTGTACTGTACTGTACTGTACTGTACTGTACTGTACAAGCCCTTCTCCCTGGCCTGTGTGTGTGTGTGTGTGTGTGTGTTCATGTTCACATCACAACCAGAGTGTTTACAGAGCCCTCTAAACTAAAACCACCACATTCACATCACAACTAGATAAAGTGCACCTCGGGGCACAGGTCTCCACCAGGGCAGGTAGGATATCCTAGGAGCACAGGTCTCCACCAGGGCAGGTCAGGTTGTGGCCTCCTGGTGGCGCTGTAATAAGCCAATGTGAAAAGGGTGCAATTTCTTCTTATGCCTCGTATGGCAATTGGATGATTTGAGGCAATTTGATCCAAAAATGTGTCTTGCAAAAATCCACCTGTTGGTGGCGCTATAACAGGCCAAAAGGGTGGGATATATTCCTCAGCCTAGTATGAACGTCTGTGAAAGATTTCACGTAAATTGCACGATGCGTTCATGATTTGAGGCTTTTTGTTCAAAACAGGCCAATCGTGCAAACTTTGAAAGCCAATGTTAGCCAATTAGGATGGAATATGAAATATCGGACAGATCCGTCTTGAACACATGACTATAGAGATACTGTGTAACGATTTGCGGGATTTTTGGACAGAATCTGGAGCCGTAATATCAAAAAATGTTTTTTTACAAATGTCGGACTCCTGGTGGCGCTATAACAGTCCGTTCTGGAAAATATGGGGCAGAGGTTCATCGTTGGCATCCAGGGAGTGTGTGTGCAAAATTTGGCACCGACCGGGTTAACGGTGCCGGAGATTAGCTGTTCACAGACGGACGGACGGACGGACACACACACGGACAGTGCAAAACATACTCTCTCCCCATACATGCCTTCGGCCTGGTGGAGACCACCAGCGCGTTTAAAAAAAACAGCATCACACACATTCCATAGCGACAGAATACACACACGTTGGTCCAGACTTCACTCAGAGGAGACTACTAGTGGGCACCAAAGGAACTGCACCTCGCTGGTACATTTTCCCCATCGATGATGTCACTGAAAAATGGCGCTATTTTATCACAAATTATTCTTATTCTTTCATAATCGTTTCCATCATTATCCAAAAACAGCATATTAACCCATTCAGGGCGGGAACCCCTGTTGGTGTTAAAAGCATTATGTTATTCTTTAGCTGTTGAAAAAGAGCAGATCTACAAGCTCATAGCGTGGCACCGAGTGCCGCGCTACGAGCTTGTAGCTCTGCTATTTTTTGAAACATCTTTGAATATATATTCTTTCAGAGCGAGTATTTAACTCAAATTGCTTCTGGGGGGTCCCTGGAACAACATATTTTCAGATGGGGGTCGGCGGCCAAATACAGATATTTTTGGGGGTCATTGACATGAAATAGTTTGAGAACCACTGATATAGAAACATGTTATTAATCTGTCACAATGCGCTGCCTCTCATTTGCAGTGTGTAATGGTGAGTGTTAGTGTGCCCAGTGTGTTGCCAGACCTGTTTATCCACTTCTGTTTGGGGCGTAAACCAAGTGGACCCTCATAGATGTTTAACTCTTGAGAGTTACAGGTCCATTTGGTTTCATGTTACACTCTCAAGAGTTACATTATTGTAATATTGTTAAACATCTGCATTAGTTAATTTACAATAAGTCTACACAATTAGAGAATGTAGAATTGTTATTTTGATCAACGTTTGCCTGTTTATCTCTCCTAATGGTACCAACACCATGTTATCTCTCCTAATGGTACCAACACCATGTTATCTCTCCTAATGGTACCAACACCATGTTATCTCTCCTAGTGGTACCAACACCATGTTATCTCTCCTAATGGTACCAACACCATGTTATCTCTCCTAGTGGTACCAACATCATGTTCTCTCTCCTAATGGTACCAACATCATGTTCTCTCTCCTAATGGTACCAACACCATGTTATCTCTCCTAATGGTACCAACACCATGTTATCTCTCCTAGTGGTACCAACATCATGTTCTCTCTCCTAATGGTACCAACACCATGTTATCTCTCCTAATGGTACCAACACCATGTTATCTCTCCTAATGGTACCAACACCATGTTATCTCTCCTAATGGTACCAACACCATGTTATCTCTCCTAATGATACCAACACCATGTTATCTCTCCTAGTGGTACCAACACCATGTTCTCTCTCCTAATGGTACAAACACCATGTTCTCTCTCCTAATGGTACCAACACCATGTTCTCTCTTAATGGTACCAACATCATGTTATCTCTCCTAATGGTACAAACACCATGTTATCTCTCCTAATGATACCACCACCATGTTATCTCTCCTAATGGTACCACCACCATGTTCTCTCTCCTAATGGTACCAACACCATGTTATCTCTCCTAATGGTACCACCACCATGTTCTCTCTCCTAATGGTACAAACATCATGTTCTCTCTCCTAATGGTACCAACACCATGTTATCTCTCCTAATGGTACCAACACCATGTTATCTCTCCTAATGGTACCAACATCATGTTATCTCTCCTAATGGTACCAACATCATGTTATCTCTCCTAATGGTACCAACATCATGTTATCTCTCCTAATGGTACCAACATCATGTTATCTCTCCTAATGGTACCAACACCATCTTATCTCTCCTAATGGTACCAACACCATCTTATCTCTCCTAATGGTACCAACACCATGTTATCTCTCCTAATGGTACCAACACCATGTTATCTCTCCTAATGGTACCAACACCATGTTATCTCTCCTAATGGTACCAACATCAATACAGCATGGAATTGTGGACAGAATCTAATCCAACGACAACAACAATATTATTATAGTCTTGGCTCTGAGAGGCTAAATGTCATCAAATGGTGGTCCGTGGCTCAAATGGGTCTGAGAGGCTAAATGTCATCAAATGGTGGTCCGTGGCTCAAATGGGTCTGAGAGGCTAAATGTCATCAAATGGTGGTCCGTGGCTCAGATGGGTCTGAGAGGCTAAATGTCATCAAGAATCAAATGGTGGTCCGTGGCTCAGATGGGTCTGAGAGGCTAAATGTCATCAAGAATCAAATGGTGGTCCGTGGCTCAAATGCTGAATAAATAAATAATGGACCTTGATGTGAAAAGGGTTGAAAACCTGTTTTATGGCCAAATGAGCCAGTGTTCTCCATGATGGTAGAGACAGACAGTCACAGAGTCACAGACAGTCAGAGTCACAGAGTCACAGACAGATGCCCAGTACATCTCTCTCCTCCCTAGCAGCACTAGCATCAGAGCAGGCTAGCCTGTTAGCATCATGCTAACTTTACCTTGTATTCCCCTCATCAGAACAGGCTATAGCTGTTAGCATCATGCTAACTTTACCTTGTATCCCCCTCATAAGAACAGGCTATAGCCGTTAGCATCACGCTAACCATACCTTGTATTCGGGCTATAGCTGTTAGCATCATGCTAACTTTACCTTGTATTCCCCTCATAAGAACAGGCTATAGCTGTTAGCATCATGCTAACATTACCTTGTTTCCCCTCACCAGAACAGGCTATAGCTGTTAGCATCATGCTAACCATACCTTGGCTCCTCTCAGGGCTGTGTGTGCCTCTTCAACGCCCGCCACTGAGGCCCTGTGTCCGGGGGAGCAGGTGTCCCAGTGTCCGTGGCCTGGTGCTCCTGCAGGCAGAGTGTTGATGGTTCTACAGATAATAAATGTGTTGTTTTGTTTATTTGTTTATTATCATCATGGAAGCAGCTCGAGCTGCAGCACGTTCTGCGACTGCGCGTCACTGGCCAGGCGACGGACGGACGGAGGGTTGCCAGGTTTTAGGTTTTTTTGTGACAGAAATAAGCGCAAAGCGAAGCCACAACATGTGAAATTGAAATGTGATATTCATCGGCTATTTGAAAATAACAGATCTACAAGCTCACTACGCGTCACGATGTGAGTCACATTGATTGATTTATTGAATATTTTATTAGGCAACATATAAATGCAAACAGCACAATGTACAGTCAAACAGCACAATGTACAGTGAAATGAAATGAAATGAAATCTATATTTACCCAGGGTATCTGGGCTAAGCTCAAGAACTTGTTTCCAGCCAGGCCCTGCTCATAGAACACATTTCATCGTAGTGGTTGATGCCTTGTTCAAGGGCATTTCAGCGGTGGTAATTTTAACGTGTCGGACGGCTGGTTCGAACTGGGAACCTTCCGGTATCTAGACCGCGCCGCTATCCGTTCGGCCACCGCTGCCACATTTGTTGTCCAAAAAAGGATTTCACCGAAGAAAGACCTTGCGGCCTTGTTTCCATTCGGGTCCCATACACTCACACATGACATGAATAATAATTTATTAGACTTTAGTTTAGAAACGAAACCCCCAAAAAACGCAACCACCAATATTTCCAAAGCAACTTCACATTTCCTGTTTTTTTGGGGGGGTTTTATGTATTTTTGATTGATTTAAGTTATTAACAGTTTGTAGAATTACAGTACATTTCAAGCACAACTTGAAACAACAACACATGTACCCATTCTGCAAACTGTTATTAAATACTTACTATCGATCAAATAAAAACAAAAGTCACTTATAATAAGCAGACATGGCAACACTAATCATAAGGCCACCGTTGATGACGCAACGAGGCAGTGTTGCCAGGTTGTCTGAGAGAAATAAGCAACCACGGTTATGAAAACAAGCCAAGTCTAAGGGCTAATTCTGCTATTTAAAACAAATAAAGCACCTTGGGGGGAAAAAAAGTTATAATTGTGGAATATTTACATTATTTTTAACAACACAAATCTGGGATCCCTGATTGATTGATTGATTGATTGATTGATTGATTGATTGATTGATTGATTGATTGATTGATTGATTGATTGATTGATTGATTGATTGATTGATTGATTGATGAAGGGTTGAAGGTGGCCTTTACACTAGCCGATTTGTTTCAATCTGAAATCTGATAGGACACACTACAGGATAATCGGAGCGGGGCAGAGCAAATATCAAACATTCTTGATGTTGATCGGGCCGATCCCGATCGCGCTTTGAGCGGCCCCGAGCAGATCGATTGAGTCGGGCACCCCCCGAGCGTCAAAAAATGCCCGATTATCGGCTAGTGTAAGGCCACCTTAACTGTGAGTGGACGACCCAATAAAGCATTACACTTGTTTACAAGAGGGTCCACCTTGTTCAATTCATCAACACATTTAGAGACGTACAAATAGACACTTCTATATAGCCAAAGAACAGAACAGGAATTCATCATAAAGGAGGGAAAAAGGGAAAAGAAACATATACAGTGAGGGGGAAAAGGGGTGGGCGGGGGGATTCAGATTTTATGGGGGCCAGTTTTGAATTGCAGCCGTCCGTAGGTGCCCTTTGAGAGCGGTTTAAGGAGTCAAGGGTTGACCAGTGAGGAGATCCTGTAAGTGGTAACATGGTACACTAAAATCACACCCATGTGAAGTGAGTGGTGCAGGGGGGGGGGGGGGGGGTCCCCGGAAGTTCCAGACCCACAGGAACGCACCCAGGGTGCCAGCCCGGTTCCGTCAAGCCGCCCCGTGTCTGAAACGGTAGAGAAATGACAGAGTTACCATGTGGGGGTCCCCAGGGGGTCCTCGGAACATCCAGGAACGCGGCCATAAGGCCGGGCCAGTTACGGCGAGCCGCCCCGCGTCCGAAACGGTTGAGAAATGACAGAGTTACCGTGTGGGGGTCCCTCTACTGTACCCTCTACTGTACTGTACTGTACTGGCACAACCAAAATCATCATATATAGGCTACAGTTAATATGTGCGTGTGTGTTTGTGCGTGTGTGTTAGCACAGGTAGTGAAAAATAACCATGCTGTTTTCGTGTTCAGACCCAGCCACCCACACACACAGCTTTGTAAGGGAGTGGTTGCACCACTAAAAAACAGGATGGCAGTTCAAGGTATCAGTGTAGCAATGGAATTTCATAACAGAATTTCATAATCAGGCACGAGTCAGGCACGAAGGAGAATTTATACCTGTTACTTGTGGCCCCTGGAACCTTTAGGCGAAGGCCGGAAGGAAGCAGCCTGTACTCAGAGCTGAGGGGATGGGAGTTGTCCGTACAAATGGACTTGGCTTTCCCATTTTGACCTGGGAAGGATTCTACAAATGTCTTCTAAATCCTGACAGTTTTGTGAAAAACCCATGTTTCTATGTCAGTCGTTCTCAAACATTTTCATGTCATGGACCCCGAAGATTATATGTAATTGGCTACCGACCCCCATCTGAAAATAGCCACAACTAGCACTATTTACAGCTTTACACATTGATGGAAGATTCCCTTGTATTGTTGTTTCAGTCATCATTTCAAGATGTGAAACCTTCTTTTTTAAATACAAATTAAGTTGCCTGGTGCTGGGAGTCTGGTGCAACGCACAGGGCCTGACCTGGTGAGAGCAGGAGTGGACCTGGTGAGACGTAGGAGGGGCCCGGACAGGAGTCAACCCACAGAGCCTAGTCCTTCCACGTGCCAGAATGGTACCTCCCAGTCCCGGCAGAGTAGTTCAGGAGGAACGGATTGTGTGGCCCTGGTTTTTCCCTAATGGGACTGATCGAGGGTAGCTAATGGGACGTAAGTCGGGACTTGATCACCCCGGCTGGGTCACCTGAGTGAGGGGTGTGATGTTGGGAGACCCGAAACCCCGATGACCTTGGGATACATCACTGAGGATACGTCCCAGGTATGTATGTATGTATTTTGTTTTTAAGTTCATGTTTCTATAAAATCAGTAAACCCCTATAGCTTAAATCAGGGGTTCTCAACCCGTGGGTCGCGACCCCTCGGGGGGTCGCCAAATTATTTTAGGGGGTCCCCAAATTATTTTCAAAAAAAAAAAAAAGGGGTTTTTAAAATTTTTATTTTCACGATTTTTCAAAAATAGCAGACCTACAAGCTCGTAGCGCGCCACTCGGTGGCGCGCTATGAGCTTGTAGATCTGCTATAGCTAAATTATAACAATGCTTAAAACACCAAAAGGGGTTCCCGCCCAAAATGGTTTAAGGTTATTGTAGCAGTCAATTTATATTGGGGGTCGGGAGGGGGCGGGGCGGGGGTCCCGAGACATTGCCAAAGCATTTCCGGGGGTCCCCGGCCAAAAACGTTGAGAACCCCTGGCTTAAATGACACAAATATATTAGTGCAAAAATACAAGAAGCACAAATATAACACCTAATTTCAAAAATGTGTCTGAAAAAACTGTATTTAAAATACTAGCATATCTTGATATAATTTAAACACTTGATTACTCTCGGAAAAATTGACAAATAGGCCTATATAATTATTTTCAGAATAGTGTCGATATTGATTATAGTATTTTCACATTTGATTAGGCTACTCCAAGAAAGATAATGTGTTTCTAATGTCTTCCTGAGGTTTAGGGTTTAGGGTGACTGACTAGCAGAAAATATTAATGTAATATTATTTAATTTGACAAATAAAATAATAATCCATTAATTAACAGAACAACTAGTTTATTTACTTCACATCCATTCGTTTAAAGTTAAACCTTTCCACCGGTGCATTTGTACACCGTCGTATGGCGGTCTGGCCATCTGGTGGTGAATCTACCAACTGTGTGTAATGTAATTTATTAATGAATAATGAACATGCTACCGGATGTAAACCAACCCGGAGACCAATAGACTTCCGGTGTGTTGCACTGAGATCTGTGACCCTGTGGAATTCTGTGACTCTATTTCTGCGCATGCGCTCCGAAAACAGCCGAGCTTCAAACTCTGACCATCGGCTGTTTTCGGCGCGTGCGCGCCACCGAGTCCTGAGCATGCGCAGTGTGTGTTAGCTTTAGCTATTGTTTAGCTTTATTTGTATCTTCATGGATATTGTCACGTGTCACGTGTTTTATTGTTGTATTAAAGGACGTCAGATTATTTAACACAAACTGTCGACTCGAATAAAGCAGGTTTTATAACAAATGAATAAATACACAACTTGTTTTGTATTAAATTATATCTCAGAAGCTAGTAAGCTAAGCTAGCTGGACTAAGATAGCTAGCTGGGGGATGTACACACAGTCACGTGACTCGTCGTGTAGTCGAAAATAGCCGATCTACAAGCTTTTTTTGATTGATTGAAATATTTTGCAGTTTGCAGAATTACAGTACATTTCATTTTCGACTTAGTGGCAGCGGTGGCCGAACGGATAGCGGCGCGGTCTAGATACCGGAAGGTTCCCAGTTCGAACCAGCCGTCCGACACGTTAAAATTACCACCGCTGAAATGCCCTTGAACAAGGCATCAACCACTACGATGAAATGTGTTCTATGAGCAGGGCCTGGCTGGAAACAAGTTCTTGAGCTTAGCCCAGATACCCTGGGTAAATATAGATTTCATTTCATTTCATTTCATTTCAAGCACAACCTCAATACAAAGACTGTTAACTGTGAGTGGACGACCCAATTAAGCATTACACTTGTTTACAATAGGGTCCACCATGTTCAATTCATCAAAACATTTAGAGACGTACAAATAGACACTTCTATATAGACAAAGAACAGAACAGGAATTCATCATAATGGAGGTAAAAAGGGAAAAGAAACATATACAGTGAGGGGAAAAGGGGGGGGCGGTCATTAGTTCTAATGATAAACAGTAGGATTCATAGTTATAACATAAATATGAATTATAACTGTTTTAATATAAACATATGAACTATACAAATGTATATTGTTCTGTGTAAGCAAATCACTGTTGATGCATTCTGCGATTGTCCCTTGTCACCACCAGATGGAAGCAAAGCTCACATTTTGCCTATAATTTCACATTCAGCTGTAACAAAAATATAATGTCTGTGGTGATGAGTTTTATTATTAATAATAATAATAATCCCTTTTATTCCCTTTTATTGTCAGATTTTCAGTCATCGTGTCAAGATGTGTCACTTTTATAATTACAAGTTCATGTTTATATAAATGCTGTAAACCTTTAGTTTAAATACAACCTTTAAGTGCAAAAATACAAGAGGCACGCATAATATAAAACACTTAATTTAAATATAGTAGCATATTGATTGATATATTTTGTAACACTTGATAACTTCTGGAGAAAAAAAAGAAAAAGGTTTCTTTCCCAAGATGTACAAGTGAGAAAGAACACTTGCTGCCTCAATTTATATATAATATATAATATTAAAATTATATAATGAAACACTTGATTACTCTTGAAAGAAATGACAAATATAAGAATGGATTTAAAAAAAATAGTGGCATATGTATTGTTGCTTTATATTGCTTTGTTCTGTTGCCGTTTTTACCTTGTGTTCAGCATTTTGGTCAGCCTTGGCTGTTGTAAATGTGCTATACAAATAAAGTTTGATTTGATTTGATGACAGTACAACAGCTGGATAATTGTCTTCACTGAATTGCCTATTCATAGTCCAGTTTTACCTAAAACTGGACTATGAATAGGCCTCAACTCAGAAGTCATTCCCATAGACAATTAAATTAGACATTAGTGGTGTCAAAAATAATCGATCCAGCGATGCATTGCGTGTTGTTCAGTATGTCTGACTGTACAGCAGCAGGTGGCTGGATCATTGTCTGCCCTGACTCTGAACTCATTCCCGTAGACATAGTATAGTAGAGTTACATTCCCGTAGACATGTAGTAAATATGAGTTGTACGAACGTTTGTTTTCTATTGTTGTATTGTTTATTGGATCTTGTTTAGTCGATACACTTAATTGTTTTAGCTCATGCTCATTTGATTTAGCTATTTTGTCTCATCCGGTTAAGGAAATAGGTAGCTGATATATTGCACTTTTACCTTAGCGCTAGGTATACTCTTGGTTGCTTGTTTTTGCAGAAAATGCACTAAGACTTCTGGTGATTAGTAGTTTTTGTTCCCTACCTATGTTGAATACACTTATTGTAAGTCGCTTTGGATAAAAGCGTCTGCTAAATGACTGTAATGTAATGTAATGTAATGTAGTACAGTAATACCACAGTATAGTTACATTCAGTAGTCTGTACAGTTACATGACAGTACAGCAGCAGGTGACTGGGTACAGTAATACTACAGTACAGTTACATGACAGTACAGCAGCATGTGGCTGGGTAATTGTCCGAGCTGACTCTGAACTCATTCCCGTAGACGTAGTAAACATGAGTGCTGCCCTTCCAGCTGTAGGTCACCTTGGTGATGGGGATCAACTCGATGGTCTGACGCTGGCAGAGACAAAGAGAGATTCATCAGTTCATTTTACTGTTCTTGTAGACTCTAAAGCAAGGATTAAATAACCATTAATTCATTACAGTTAATCAGAGCACAGAGCTATTTAACACTGTTACTGAACACACACTCTAAACGTTAGAGTGTGTTTTTTAGAGTAAAGCAATTAAGAGCTACATTAACACAAATAAATAAGCACAAAGTGGAGCGTGCATGGCACTGGAGGAAAACAGTGCAACCTGTTGTACAATGATTACTATGAGAATATATATTCTATATTTTAACACACCTGTTGTAGAATGCGTCTGGTGTTGGGGCTAGGGTTAAGGTTAGGTGCTACTGTATCGACTCCAGAATTCACTGGTGCACCCCAAGGTAAATATGAGACACCTTAGGGCCCTTTCCCAATTCCCCCCTTCTCCATGGCCCTTAGCCCTTCCCCTTGCTGATGCGCGTTCATGTGAGGAGGAAGGGTTTTCTCAATTCTCTTTGGAGCGAGGGGTAGGGCCGAGGGGTAGGGTTAGGATCCCCTACAAACCAAGGGACTTCGCGACCAGACTTAAAACGGAGGGACATCACGGAGGGCGGAAGGCGGACGAGGTAAGACGCCTTTTTCGTCCTTTATTATGGAAGAATATGATAATAACCAATATTATTTGAATGTGTTAACAATCTGCATCGCCAAAAATATCGCAATCTCTAGCAAAGGTTAACGTTACCTCACTTGAACTAACGATACTACGGCGTTGCATTCATACAACGTTACGGTAACGTTAACCATTAATTTGGCATCGGCGCTTTTTTATTTTTATTTACCGCCGGTGCCCCGGTGGAACAACTCGGATGCAAGCTAGTTTAACTAGCAGGCATCAGTCCGACCCCCCAGACCCCGATATGTCAACATTCTGCAGTTTTGGAGCTCTTAAAAGCCGTGAAATAGCCTACTGTACCTACACAACGCTGTCGCTGCATAACGTTGGCTACTCGCTGCAGTGATAGCTGGTATGGTTTTATCATGACCAATGTTATGCTAATCCCAACAAGTTGCAAAAGTTACATAACTAATTAGCAATGGTGTTGTTTTTTTCCCCAGGCAAACCAGCTATGGAACAGACTGCAAGCTGCTGTACAGCCTGCACATTGGATGGAGATGAATCACGATGGCATTTGTCCTAAATGTTGTTGAATTTGAAACATTGTCATTCATATCATATCATTCATATGTAGCATACCACGACTTGTCATAGGACATGATAGAAAATGACTGTTCTTAATGATATTAAAAACAATGAACACAGTGACCACAGCCCCTTCTTTCTATACTGTAAATTGTTTTTCCTTTTTTTAACCCTGTATATGATATAACTGTACCCATTCTATACAAACTGTTAATACAATAATCAATGAATCAGGTACAACTGTTGAGCAGGTGTCAGAATGAGCTATATCTAGCTGAATTACATTCTGGTGGGCTACCAAGATGAGACAAAATTACTTAATATATTTATTTCATCATAACCACAGCAATGTTTACGTTCCATCTCTTCTCCCAAAATAGCCGATCTACAGCTTATAGAAAGTTGTTTCCAAAGTGGGTTATGGGGACCCCCAGAGGGGGTCCAGAGAGGTAGCTAGGGGGTCCCCAGCTAAATGATAGTTTGGAACCAAATGGACCCATAAGGGTCCATTTGTACACTCAGAGTTAATTAACATTGATTTTACAATATAAATTGGGGGTCCCAGAGACAGAAATGCCATCAAATGGGGGTCCATGGACTAATGCATGTCACACTGGCGGTCCGTGACACTGCTAGATTCGTAAAAATCTATGGGGTCCCTGGCATATCACTTCAAATGGGGGTCTGCGGGCTAATTATTGTCAATTTGGGGGTCCTTGACATGAAAAAGTTTGGGGACCACTGGCCTGTAGTGAGCTTGCAGATCAGCTATTTTCTGAGTTGTATATCAATATATCAATATCTACAAGGGACGTTCAATATTTAGGGACGTTCCAATTCCTAGGGTGATGATTTATCCCCCTACCCCTTGACACTCATTATGTAGGGGCAAGGGGAAGGGGCAAGGGATAAGGGGTAGGGCCAAGGGCTGAGGGGTAGGGTTAAAAAAGGAATTGGGAAAGGGCCTAGGTCTTCAGACAAAGGACTTCTCACTATCCCCACCACTAAGCTGCCAACCAAAGGTCTTCTCACTATCCCCACCACTAAGCTGCCAACCAAAGGTCTTCTCACTATCCCCACCACTAAGCTGCCAACCAAAGGTCTTCTCACTATCCCCACCACTAAGCTGCCAACAGAAGGCCTTCTCACTATCCCCACCACTAAGCTGCCAACCAAAGGTCTTCTCACTATCCCCACCACTAAGCTGCCAACCAAAGGTCTTCTCACTATCCCCACCACTAAGCTGCCAACCAAAGGTCTTCTCACTATCCCCACCACTAAGCTGCCAACCAAAGGTCTTCTCACTATCCCCACCACTAAGCTGCCAACCAAAGGTCTTCTCACTATCCCCACCACTAAGCTGCCAACAGAAGGTCTTCTCACTATCCCCACCACTAAGCTGCCACCCAAAGGCCTTCTCACTATCCCCACCACTAAGCTGCCAACAGAAGGTCTTCTCACTATCCCCACCACTAAGCTGCCAACAGAAGGTCTTCTCACTATCCCCACCACTAAGCTGCCAACCAAAGGTCTTCTCACTATCCCCACCACTAAGCTGCCAACAGAAGGTCTTCTCACTATCCCCACCACTAAGCTGCCAACCAAAGGTCTTCTCACTATCCCCACCACTAAGCTGCCAACCAAAGGTCTTCTCACTATCCCCACCACTAAGCTGCCAACCAAAGGTCTTCTCACTATCCCCACCACTAAGCTGCCAACCAAAGGTCTTCTCACTATCCCCACCACTAAGCTGCCAACCAAAGGTCTTCTCACTATCCCCACCACTAAGCTGCCAACAGAAGGTCTTCTCACTATCCCCACCACTAAGCTGCCAACCAAAGGTCTTCTCACTATCCCCACCACTAAGCTGCCAACCAAAGGTCTTCTCACTATCCCCACCACTAAGCTGCCAACCAAAGGTCTTCTCACTATCCCCACCACTAAGCTGCCAACAGAAGGTCTTCTCACTATCCCCACCACTAAGCTGCCACCCAAAGGCCTTCTCACTATCCCCACCACTAAGCTGCCAACAGAAGGTCTTCTCACTATCCCCACCACTAAGCTGCCAACCAAAGGTCTTCTCACTATCCCCACCACTAAGCTGCCAACCAAAGGCCTTCTCACTATCCCCACCACTAAGCTGCCAACAGAAGGTCTTCTCACTATCCCCACCACTAAGCTGCCAACAGAAGGTCTTCTCACTATCCCCACCACTAAGCTGCCAACCAAAGGTCTTCTCACTATCCCCACCACTAAGCTGCCAACCAAAGGTCTTCTCACTATCCCCACCACTAAGCTGCCAACAGAAGGTCTTCTCACTATCCCCACCACTAAGCTGCCAACCAAAGGTCTTCTCACTATCCCCACCACTAAGCTGCCAACCAAAGGTCTTCTCACTATCCCCACCACTAAGCTGCCAACCAAAGGTCTTCTCACTATCCCCACCACTAAGCTGCCAACCAAAGGTCTTCTCACTATCCCCACCACTAAGCTGCCAACCAAAGGTCTTCTCACTATCCCCACCACTAAGCTGCCAACCAAAGGTCTTCTCACTATCCCCACCACGTTGTAGAATGCATCTGGTGTTAGGGTTAGGTGCTACTGTGTATAAATAAAGTCTATTATTATTCTGACCTGTTGTAGAATGCATCCCGTCTAGGAGAACTTCCCTTGGTGTTGGGGTTAGTGTTAGGGTTAAGGTTAGTGTTAGGGTTAAGGTTAGTGTTTGGTTCTACTGTATATAATAGTATATTATTATTATTACTACCCGTTGTAGAATGCGTCCCGTCTGAGAGAACCTCCCCTGGTGTTAGGGTTAAGGTTAGTGTTAGGGTTAAGGTTAGGGTTTGGTTCTACTGTATATAATAGTATATTATTATTATTACTACCTGTTGTAGAATGCGTCTGAGAGAACTTCCCTTGGTGTTAGGGTTAAGGTTAGTGTTAGGGTTAAGGTTAGTGTTAGGGTTAAGGTTAGGGTTAGGTGCTACTGTAGGCCTATATAATACAGTGTATAGTACCTGTTGTAGAATGCGTCCCGTCTGGGAGAACTTCCCTTGGTGTTCACTGACCAGACGTTCTGCAGCGCGAACCACTTGAGGGTCAGGAAAACCCATCACTGGATACACCTGAAAATATACAGTATAATTTATACAATATATATACACCATCACAGGATACACCTAAATAATGAATAGGTCTACCGGAGAACTTGCCAGTTTACCAAGTCGCCACGGTGAAATCAACGTCTTCATCGTTATGCTAACATGCTGTCTTCATCAGTGTAGGATGTCAAACTCACAGATGTTATAGTTAATTTCCAAAGTGATCAAATTATTTTGTGCAATAAAATAGTCAGCTAGATAATGATAAAAAGTGTGAATACCAATGATAAGTAGGCCTACCAGAATTGTTTACTAATGAATTACATTGTTTCGGTACTTTGGTGTTTAAACTTTAGCATTCCTACTTCAGCTAGTGTAAACTATCCTCTCTTCTCTCTCTCTCTCTCTCTCTCTCTCTGATGCAATCGCGGCGAGTTGGTAAACTGGCGAGTTCTCCGGATACCTATAAATAATATAAACATACCATAACATCCTGCACTTCCCCTAGCCTCGACGACCTTACAGGCGTATGCAAAGGCTCAACTTATGTAACTTAGATATCATTTAATGTAGATATAGTATGTATAGTTTCCAGCAACGTCTCGTCATAGAGCCTCTCTCTGATCTCCGTTCTCTCGTCGTGTCGTGGGGCTGAACTGTGGGCCACTGTGGGGCAAACTGAACCAGAGCTGAACTGTGGGCCACTGTGGGGCAAACTGAACCAGAGCTGAACTGTGGGCCACTGTGGGGCAAACTGAACCAGAGCTGAACTGTGGGCCACTGTGGGGCAAACTGAACCAGAGCTGAACTGTGGGCCACTGTGGGGCAAACTGAACCAGAGCTGAACTGTGGGCCACTGTGGGGCTGAACTGAACCAGAGCTGAACTGTGGGCCACTGTGGGGCAAACTGAACCAGAGCTGAACTGTGGGCCACTGTGGGGCAAACTGAACCAGAGCTGAACTGTGGGCCACTGTGGGGCAAACTGAACCAGAGCTGAACTGTGAAGGACAATTCACACGCTTTGCGTTTGTAAGATTACTCATTTGCCGACTAAAGATTGAACGGAAAACTAATGACGAGGCTTGCGCTCAATATAGGTACAACCTATTAGGAAGAGAGCTTTACCTCTGCAAAATCGGGGATATTATGAACACACTCACACACAGAATGGAAAGATGATTTTGACAGCTACTGCCCCACGTTCAAGGCTACAAACTATTATACATGTAATTGCTTAGCTTAACATCTGCAGAATTGTTGTTTTGGCTATTTTCTGGGTGTTAATTTAAACGAATGAATACATTAATCAAGAACACTTTAACAAGATACAATACAATGTAGATCGGGTGGTTTTTAACTGTTAAATCTGTTCGTGAAAGAACGCTGCTACCTGTTGCTCCACCGAGATAGCATCCCCTTCTGATCTGCAAGCTCATGACCAGCTAGACACCCAATTAAAATAGAAACCTCATTGATTATATAAATGTGTATGTGGCTTAATTAAATGACCAGTGCTTGGCTGTTATGCATCCATGGTGCCGTCAGTGCACATTTGCTTGATACTTGATTGTTTGATAGAGTCCAGACAATAAAATCCTCCCTTCTAAAGTTATGGCACAAGTATGAACCGAGCAATTCTGCACCATTACAGTAGTGCAATAGCACATGGAACAGTCACTGTTTACAAGCTCACCATGTCACTCTAGCAAAGTGATTGATCTGTGTCTCCTAGGGTCCTACTGCCCCACAACAAGGATGACCTGTGTCTCCTAGGGTCCTACTGCCCCACAACAAGGGTTTTTGATGAATTGAACATGGTGGACCCTGTTGTAAACAAGTGTAATGCTTAATTGGGTCGTCCACTCACAGTTAACAGCCTTTGTATTGAGTTTGTGCTTGAAATGTACTGTAATTCTGCAAACTGTTAATAACATTTTCAATCAATCAATCTGTGTCTCCTAGGGTCCTACTGCCCCACAACAAGGATGATCTGTGTCTCCTAGGGTCCTACTGCCCCACAACAAGGATGATCTGTGTCTCCTAGGATCCTACTGCCCCACAATAAGGATGATCTGTGTCTCCTAGGGTCCTACTGCCCCACAACAAGGATGATCTGTGTCTCCTAGGGTCCTACTGCCCCACAACAAGGATGATCTGTGTCTCCTAGGGTCCTACTGCCCCACAACAAGGATGATCTGTGTCTCCTAGGGTCCTACTGCCCCACAACAAGGATGATCTGTGTCTCCTAGGGTCCTACTGCCCCACAACAAGGATGATCTGTGTCTCCTAGGGTCCTACTGCCCCACAACAAGGATGATCTGTGTCTCCTAGGGTCCTACTGCCCCACAACAAGGATGATCTGTGTCTCCTAGGGTCCTACTGCCCCACAACAAGGATGATCTGTGTCTCCTAGGGTCCTACTGCCCCACAACAAGGATGATCTGTGTCTCCTAGGGTCCTACTGCCCCACAACAAGGATGATCTGTGTCTCCTAGGGTCCTACTGCCCCACAACAAGGATGATCTGTGTCTCCTAGGGTCCTACTGCCCCACAACAAGGGTGATCTGTGTCTCCTAGGGTCCTACTGCCCCACAACAAGGATGATCTGTGTCTCCTAGGGTCCTACTGCCCCACAACAAGGATGATCTGTGTCTCCTAGGGTCCTACTTGCCCCACAACAAGGATGATCTGTGTCTCCTAGGGTCCTACTGCCCCACAACAAGGATGCGGGCTGGAAGCCACAAATGTTTATGCCCCTTTTGGGATATTTTGCTATATATATATATATAGTATATATAGTGTATAGTTTATACTCATAGTTTCATTATATATATTCCACTGTTAGGTTCTTAGCTTCAAGTTATGCCTAATATACTACAAGGTACTAGATATATAGTCTCTCTACCATTCTCTCACCAGTAGGTAGTGAGTGTCTCTCTACCATTATCTCACCAGTAGGTAGTGAGTGTCTCTCTACCATTCTCTCCCCAGTAGTGAGTGTCTCTCTACCATTCTCTCCCCAGTAGTGAGTATCTCTCTACCATTCTCTCCCCAGTAGTGAGTGTCTCTCTACCATTCTCTCCCCAGTAGTGAGTGTCTCTCTACCATTCTCTCCCCAGTAGTGAGTGTCTCTCTACCATTCTCTCCCCAGTAGTGAGTGTCTCTCTACCATTCTCTCCCCAGTAGTGAGTGTCTCTCTACCATTCTCTCCCCAGTAGTGAGTGTCTCTCTATCATTCTCTCCCCAGTAGTGAGTGTCTCTCTATCATTCTCTCCCCAGTAGGTAGTGAGTATCTCTCTACCATTCTCTCCCCAGTAGTGAGTGTCTCTCTATCATTCTCTCCCCAGTAGTGAGTGTATCTCTATCATTCTCTCACCAGTAGGTAGTGAGTGTCTCTCTACCATTCTCTCCCCAGTAGGTAGTGAGTGTCTCTCTACCATTCTCTCCCCAGTAGTGAGTGTCTCTCTACCATTCTCTCCCCAGTAGTGAGTGTCTCTCTACCATTCTCTCCCCAGTAGGTAGTGAGTGTGTGACAAAAGCACATTATTTATGTCATTCTACTTTATTGTTCTGTACGTGTTATTTATTTTGAAAGGATAAATGTAACATGTGAAATGACTGTGATATTATTAATATTTCCTATTCATGAGAAAGGTAACGGGTCTGTCACATGGGTGGGTGACACGCCACTGGTGTCGCCACCCAAGGTTACTTCTAGAGGAAGTGACACACGGGGGAAAGGGGGGGAATCACAAACACAGTGTAGGCCTACACGGTTGGGGAAGAGGAGCTCCAGGCGCCAGACAACTTTTGAACAGGAGTAAAGTTTAAGCATAGTGTCTGCAGCCAATGCTAAGGACAGTCGTGCCCATCGGGAGAAGCAACGAGCTTGGTTCTGCACCGTAGGATTATCGACCGTTTGGAAGCAGTTGCCGGCGTGCGGGCTGTCGGACAAAGACGTCGCTTACCGGTGAGATCGTTTCAAACGTGTGCCTTGTTGGAGTTGAAGCTTTGAGGGGTACCCCGTTCGCGTTTTCTTTTGGACCGCCTTGAGCGGAAGGACTTTTGTTGGATCAAAGGAACTATAATAGACTGTATAGGGCGCACTGCCCGAACGTCCACTATTTCGAGTGGAGAGAACTTTGGGACTGATTTGGGACGGGAGGGGGGAATTGAGAGTAATTGATTGTTGGTTTACGTTTGTTTTCCTGTTTCTTTTAATTAGTAGGGAGAGAGACAGGGACAGACGTCTTTTGTGAAGTGTCTAGTTTTGAGTAACTTACCTTTGTTGTTTTGACAGCTGCGTTTTGAGCGTCTCTATATAAAGACTCAGAATACAACCCTACGATCCCGTTGTTTTTTTTCCTTAGTTAATGATTTGCCTGGTACAGTAAAGGGCGATTGTTACAGGTGGTGGCCCATACGGGGATCTAGGGGGGTATATTTAATAGAGATAGCCTAATTTTGTGGTTGTTTTACAACGGTGAAGTGAGAAGTACACTGTAAAAAATAATTCTGACTTTAACTCAAAAAGTACACTGTAAAAACTAATTCTTAACTTTTACTCAAAAAAACCGAAAAAGACATACAAAACACAATGGAGCAGAGTGGGGGCACTACTTTTACGGTACCGCAAGAACTGGCCTGCATTGAGAACAGGTTGCAAGCTTTCGGTAACCAAGTTCAGTGTGTGCAGCGCCAATTTGAGGAAGCTATGGAGAGCACTGTAAATAGGGAAATGTTCCGGAGGGAGTACATAGATCGCCAGTTGGTGGAGATGGGAACTCTAATCAAATCCTCAGTTGAGCAGTTACAGAAGAGACTGGTCGAGTGTTTTAGGAGGATTGATGAGAAAGGGGCCAGTGAGGTGTCGAAAACAAAACGAGCCAAAACGTCTCGCCCAAGCTCCCATACTCCCCATAACCCTCAAGGGTGTCCCACCAGTACTTCCCACCATCTGGCCTCCCGTGGCCTGCCCACCGGCACGAAGAAGGCTCAACGACCATGCGGTGACGGAGGACCCAAGAAGGCGACACGGAGTGGAGCTCAGGTGGCACGCGCAGAGGTCAATCTCGTGCAGCAGGTGATGAGGGAATTACCACCACCCAGAGGCGCTGATGGTGTCACTCCGGGACCCCGAAGACGAGGTGCCCCACCGGAGGTGAAATGCCCGTCCAAGAGGTGGCCACCGGAGGTAACTCCGGCTGGTCTAGGCAGGGCTCAGGGTGCAGATCCCAAGGTCAGAGGTCTACTCGAACATCTGGACCAGACTGACCAGCGACCGGACCGCCCAGGCTTCGAGGAAGTTCGGGGGATCCTGTATCGGAGACGGCCGACCAAGTCCTCTGGATGGAAATATCAGGTGGTGGTGCCCATCAGCTTGGTCCACTGTTTCCTGGGACATTTTCACGACGGTGGTCATCCAGGTAGGCTGAAGACGCTCCTTCGAATCCTCGAAGTATCCTGGTGGTCTACTGTCCGCAGGGATGTGTGGGACTACATTGGGAGGTGTCAGGGTTGTCGGCAACGCAAGCCAGTAAATGGTAAGCCGCTCCACATGTTGCAGTCCATTCAAGTGGGCCAAGCAGGAGAGCCCCTCGGGAACGACCCGACGGGGCCGGTCTCGAGGAGTACGAAAGGGAACACCGTCCTGCTGGTCACCCTGGACTACAACAGCAAGTGTGCAATGGTAAAAGAAATTCCACGGAGGGTGGGTGACTCTCATTCCAGAAAGGCCAAATGGTATGGTGCCTGGCGGAATAGGCCTGTTCCGGACAGACGGTTTGGGCTGGGCGAGAGGGTACCCTCCTTCAACAGCATCTGATGTTTACTCGTCGAGGCTAGTGCCCCCTACTTGGTCAGGTTCAGCCATAGCGACGAGTCAGAAAGGCCCCTAATAGTTACCAAGTGAAGTGGAAAGATGGTGGTAAAGTAGACACAGTTAATGTGGTCAACCTCAAACCCTACTTTGGTAGGACTTGAGAAACAGCTTCCAGCTTGGGGGGGGGGGGACTGTGACAAAAGCACATTATTTATGTCATTCTACTTTATTGTTCTGTACGTGTTATTTATTTTGAAAGGATAAATGTAACATGTGAAATGACTGTGATATTATTAATATTTCCTATTCATGAGAAAGGTAACGGGTCTGTCACATGGGTGGGTGACACGCCACTGGTGTCGCCACCCAAGGTTACTTCTAGAGGAAGTGACACACGGGGGAAAGGGGGGGAATCACAAACACAGTGTAGGCCTACACGGTTGGGGAAGAGGAGCTCCAGGCGCCAGACAACTTTTGAACAGGAGTAAAGTTTAAGCATAGTGTCTGCAGCCAATGCTAAGGACAGTCGTGCCCATCGGGAGAAGCAACGAGCTTGGTTCTGCACCGTAGGATTATCGACCGTTTGGAAGCAGTTGCCGGCGTGCGGGCTGTCGGACAAAGACGTCGCTTACCGGTGAGATCGTTTCAAACGTGTGCCTTGTTGGAGTTGAAGCTTTGAGGGGTACCCCGTTCGCGTTTTCTTTTGGACCGCCTTGAGCGGAAGGACTTTACGTTTGTTGGATCAAAGGAACTATAATAGACTGTATAGGGCGCACTGCCCGAACGTCCACTATTTCGAGTGGAGAGAACTTTGGGACTGATTTGGGACGGGAGGGGGGAATTGAGAGTGATTGATTGTTGGTTTACGTTTGTTTTCCTGTTTCTTTTATTTAGTAGGGAGAGAGACAGGGACAGACGTCTTTTGTGAAGTGTCTAGTTTTGAGTAACTTACCTTTGTTGTTTTGACAGCTGCGTTTTGAGCGTCTCTATATAAAGACTCAGACTACAACCCTACGATCCCGTTGTTTTTTTTCCTTAGTTAATGATTTGCCTGGTACAGTAAAGGGCGATTGTTACAAGTGTCTCTCTACCATTCTCTCCCCAGTAGGTAGTGAGTGTCTCTCTACCATTCTCTCCCCAGTAGTGAGTGTCTCTCTACCATTCTCTCCCCAGTAGGTAGTGAGTGTCTCTCTACCATTCTCTCCCCAGTAGTGAGTGTCTCTCTACCATTCTCTCCCCAGTAGGTAGTGAGTGTCTCTCTACCATTCTCTCCCCAGTAGTGAGTGTCTCTCTACCATTCTCTCCCCAGTAGTGAGTGTCTCTCTACCATTCTCTCCCCAGTAGGTAGTGAGTGTCTCTCTACCATTCTCTCCCCAGTAGGTAGTGAGTGTCTCTCTATCATTCTCTCACCAGTAGGTAGTGAGTGTCTCTCTACCATTCTCTCCCCAGTAGTGAGTGTCTCTCTATCATTCTCTCCCCAGTAGGTAGTGAGTGTCTCTCTACCATTCTCTCCCCAGTAGTGAGTGTCTCTCTTTCATTCTCTCCCCAGTAGGTAGTGAGTGTCTCTCTACCATTCTCTCCCCAGTAGTGAGTGTCTCTCTTTCATTCTCTCCCCAGTAGGTAGTGTCTCTCTACCATTCTCTCCCCAGTAGTGAGTGTCTCTCTACCATTCTCTCCCCAGTAGGTAGTGTATCTCTACCATTCTCTCCCCAGTAGTGAGTGTCTCTCTACCATTCTCTCCCCAGTAGGTAGTGTCTCTCTACCATTCTCTCCCCAGTAGGTAGTGTCTCTCTACCATTCTCTCCCCAGTAGTGAGTGTCTCTCTACCATTCTCTCCCCAGTAGTGAGTGTCTCTCTACCATTCTCTCCCCAGTAGGTAGTGAGTGTCTCTCTACCATTCTCTCCCCAGTAGGTAGTGAGTGTCTCTCTATCATTCTCTCACCAGTAGGTAGTGAGTGTCTCTCTACCATTCTCTCCCCAGTAGTGAGTGTCTCTCTATCATTCTCTCCCCAGTAGGTAGTGAGTGTCTCTCTACCATTCTCTCCCCAGTAGTGAGTGTCTCTCTTTCATTCTCTCCCCAGTAGGTAGTGAGTGTCTCTCTACCATTCTCTCCCCAGTAGTGAGTGTCTCTCTTTCATTCTCTCCCCAGTAGGTAGTGTCTCTCTACCATTCTCTCCCCAGTAGTGAGTGTCTCTCTACCATTCTCTCCCCAGTAGGTAGTGTATCTCTACCATTCTCTCCCCAGTAGGTAGTGTATCTCTACCATTCTCTCCCCAGTAGTGAGTGTCTCTCTACCATTCTCTCCCCAGTAGGTAGTGTCTCTCTACCATTCTCTCCCCAGTAGTGAGTGTCTCTCTACCATCCTCTCCCCAGTAGTGAGTGTCTCTCTACCATTCTCTCCCCAGTAGTGAGTGTCTCACTACCATTCTCTCCCCAGTAGGTAGTGAGTGTCTCTCTACCATTCTCTCCCCAGTAGGTAGTGAGTGTCTCTCTATCATTCTCTCACCAGTAGTGAGTGTCTCTCTACCATTCTCTCCCCAGTAGGTAGTGTATCTCTACCATTCTCTCCCCAGTAGGTAGTGAGTGTCTCTCTATCATTCTCTCCCCAGTAGTGAGTGTCTCTCTACCATTCTCTCCCCAGTAGGTAGTGAGTGTCTCTCTACCATTATCTCCCCAGTAGTGAGTGTCTCTCTACCATTCTCTCCCCAGTAGTGAGTGTCTCTCTACCATTATCTCCCCAGTAGTGAGTGTCTCTCTACCATTCTCTCCCCAGTAGTGAGTGTCTCTCTACCATTCTCTCCCCAGTAGTGAGTGTCTCTCTACCATTCTCTCCCCAGTAGTGAGTGTCTCTCTACCATTCTCTCCCCAGTAGTGAGTGTCTCTCTACCATTCTCTCCCCAGTAGGTAGTGAGTGTCTCTCTACCATTCTCTCCCCAGTAGGTAGTGAGTGTCTCTCTACCATTCTCTCCCCAGTAGTGAGTGTCTCTCTACCATTCTCTCCCCAGTAGTGAGTGTCTCTCTATCATTCTCTCCCCAGTAGTGAGTGTCTCTCTACCATTCTCTCACCAGTAGTGAGTGTCTCTCTATCATTCTCTCCCCAGTAGGTAGTGAGTGTCTCTCTATCATTCTCTCACCAGTAGGTAGTGAGTGTCTCTCTATCATTCTCTCACCAGTAGGTAGTGAGTGTCTCTCTACCATTCTCTCCCCAGTAGTGAGTGTCTCTCTATCATTCTCTCCCCAGTAGGTAGTGAGTGTCTCTCTATCATTCTCTCCCCAGTAGGTAGTGAGTGTCTCTCTATCATTCTCTCACCAGTAGGTAGTGAGTGTCTCTCTATCATTCTCTCCCCAGTAGGTAGTGAGTGTCTCTCTACCATTCTCTCCCCAGTAGTGAGTGTCTCTCTACCATTCTCTCCCCAGTAGGTAGTGAGTGTCTCTCTATCATTCTCTCACCAGTAGGTAGTGAGTGTCTCTCTATCATTCTCTCCCCAGTAGGTAGTGAGTGTCTCTCTATCATTCTCTCACCAGTAGGTAGTGAGTGTCTCTCTATCATTCTCTCCCCAGTAGGTAGTGAGTGTCTCTCTACCATTCTCTCCCCAGTAGTGAGTGTCTCTCTACCATTCTCTCCCCAGTAGGTAGTGAGTGTCTCTCTATCATTCTCTCCCCAGTAGGTAGTGAGTGTCTCTCTATCATTCTCTCCCCAGTAGTGAGTGTCTCTCTACCATTCTCTCCCCAGTAGGTAGTGAGTGTCTCTCTATCATTCTCTCACCAGTAGGTAGTGAGTGTCTCTCTATCATTCTCTCCCCAGTAGGTAGTGAGTGTCTCTCTATCATTATCTTCCCAGTAGTGAGTGTCTCTCTACCATTCTCTCCCCAGTAGGTAGTGAGTGTCTCTCTACCATTCTCTCCCCAGTAGGTAGTGAGTGTCTCTCTACCATTCTCTCCCCAGTAGGTAGTGAGTGTCTCTCTACCATTCTCTCCCCAGTAGGTAGTGAGTGTCTCTCTACCATTCTCTCCCCAGTAGTGAGTGTCTCTCTACCATTCTCTCACCAGTAGTGAGTGTCTCTCTACCATTCTCTCCCCAGTAGGTAGTGAGTGTCTCTCTACCATTCTCTCCCCAGTAGGTAGTGAGTGTCTCTCTACCATTCTCTCCCCAGTAGGTAGTGAGTGTCTCTCTATCATTCTCTCACCAGTAGTGAGTGTCTCTCTACCATTCTCTCCCCAGTAGTGAGTGTCTCTCTATCATTCTCTCCCAAGTAGGTAGTGAGTGTCTCTCTATCATTCTCTCCCCAGTAGTGAGTGTCTCTCTCCCATTCTCTCCCCAGTAGGTAGTGAGTGTCTCTCTCCCATTCTCTCCCCAGTAGGTAGTGAGTGTCTCTCTATCATTCTCTCCCCAGTAGTGAGTGTCTCTCTATCATTCTCTCCCCAGTAGGTAGTGAGTGTCTCTCTACCATTCTCTCCCCAGTAGTGAGTGTCTCTCTCCCATTCTCTCCCCAGTAGTGAGTGTCTCTCTATCATTCTCTCCCCAGTAGGTAGTGAGTGTCTCTCTAAAATTCTCTCCCCAGTAGGTAGTGAGTGTCTCTCTATCATTCTCTCCCCAGTAGTGAGTGTCTCTCTACCATTCTCTCCCCAGTAGTGAGTGTCTCTCTACCATTCTCTCCCCAGTAGTGAGTGTCTCTCTATCATTCTCTCCCCAGTAGTGAGTGTCTCTCTACCATTCTCTCCCCAGTAGTGAGTGTCTCTCTCCCATTCTCTCCCCAGTAGTGAGTGTCTCTCTACCATTCTCTCCCCAGTAGTGAGTGTCTCTCTATCATTCTCTCCCCAGTAGGTAGTGAGTGTCTCTCTATCATTCTCTCCCCAGTAGTGAGTGTCTCTCTACCATTCTCTCCCCAGTAGTGAGTGTCTCTCTATCATTCTCTCCCCAGTAGGTAGTGAGTGTCTCTCTATCATTCTCTCCCCAGTAGTGAGTGTCTCTCTATCATTCTCTCCCCAGTAGTGAGTGTCTCTCTACCATTCTCTCCCCAGTAGTGAGTGTCTCTCTACCATTCTCTCACCAGTAGGTAGTGAGTGTCTCTCTACCATTCTCTCACCAGTAGGTAGTGAGTGTCTCTCTACCATTCTCTCCCCAGTAGGTAGTGAGTGTCTCTCTACCATTCTCTCCCCAGTAGGTAGTGAGTGTCTCTCTACCATTCTCTCCCCAGTAGGTAGTGAGTGTCTCTCTACCATTCTCTCCCCAGTAGTGAGTGTCTCTCTACCATTCTCTCCCCAGTAGTGAGTGTCTCTCTACCATTCTCTCCCCAGTAGTGAGTGTCTCTCTACCATTCTCTCCCCAGTAGTGAGTGTCTCTCTACCATTCTCTCCCCAGTAGTGAGTGTCTCTCTACCATTCTCTCCCCAGTAGTGAGTGTCTCTCTACCATTCTCTCACCAGTAGTGAGTGTCTCTCTACCATTCTCTCCCCAGTAGGTAGTGAGTGTCTCTCTACCATTCTCTCCCCAGTAGTGAGTGTCTCTCTACCATTCTCTCCCCAGTAGTGAGTGTCTCTCTACCATTCTCTCCCCAGTAGTGAGTGTCTCTCTACCATTCTCTCCCCAGTAGGTAGTGAGTGTCTCTCTTTCATTCTCTCCCCAGTAGGTAGTGAGTGTCTCTCTTTCATTCTCTCCCCAGTAGTGAGTGTCTCTCTACCATTCTCTCCCCAGTAGTGAGTGTCTCTCTACCATTCTCTCCCCAGTAGTGAGTGTCTCTCTACCATTCTCTCCCCAGTAGGTAGTGAGTGTCTCTCTATCATTCTCTCCCCAGTAGGTAGTGAGTGTCTCTCTATCATTCTCTCCCCAGTAGTGAGTGTCTCTCTATCATTCTCTCCCCAGTAGTGAGTGTCTCTCTATCATTCTCTCCCCAGTAGGTAGTGAGTGTCTCTCTATCATTCTCTCCCCAGTAGGTAGTGAGTGTCTCTCTATCATTCTCTCCCCAGTAGGTAGTGAGTGTCTCTCTACCATTCTCTCCCCAGTAGTGAGTGTCTCTCTCCCATTCTCTCCCCAGTAGTGAGTGTCTCTCTACCATTCTCTCCCCAGTAGTGAGTGTCTCTCTATCATTCTCTCCCCAGTAGTGAGTGTCTCTCTACCATTCTCTCCCCAGTAGTGAGTGTCTCACTACCATTCTCTCCCCAGTAGGTAGTGAGTGTCTCTCTATCATTCTCTCACCAGTAGGTAGTGAGTGTCTCTCTACCATTCTCTCCCCAGTAGTGAGTGTCTCTCTACCATTCTCTCCCCAGTAGGTAGTGAGTGTCTCTCTACCATTCTCTCCCCAGTAGTGAGTGTCTCTCTACCATTCTCTCCCCAGTAGGTAGTGAGTGTCTCTCTATCATTCTCTCCCCAGTAGGTAGTGAGTGTCTCTCTATCATTCTCTCCCCAGTAGGTAGTGAGTGTCTCTCTACCATTCTCTCCCCAGTAGTGAGTGTCTCTCTCCCATTCTCTCCCCAGTAGTGAGTGTCTCTCTACCATTCTCTCCCCAGTAGTGAGTGTCTCACTACCATTCTCTCCCCAGTAGGTAGTGAGTGTCTCTCTATCATTCTCTCACCAGTAGGTAGTGAGTGTCTCTCTACCATTCTCTCACCAGTAGTGAGTGTCTCTCTACCATTCTCTCCCCAGTAGGTAGTGAGTGTCTCTCTACCATTCTCTCCCCAGTAGTGAGTGTCTCTCTACCATTCTCTCCCCAGTAGGTAGTGAGTGTCTCTCTACCATTCTCTCCCCAGTAGTGAGTGTCTCTCTACCATTCTCTCCCCAGTAGGTAGTGAGTGTCTCTCTATCATTCTCTCCCCAGTAGGTAGTGAGTGTCTCTCTACCATTCTCTACCCAGTAGGTAGTGAGTGTCTCTCTACCATTCTCTCCCCAGTAGGTAGTGAGTGTCTCTCTACCATTCTCTCCCCAGTAGGTAGTGAGTGTCTCTCTACCATTCTCTCACCAGTAGGTAGTGAGTGTCTCTCTACCATTCTCTCACCAGTAGTGAGTGTCTCTCTATCATTCTCTCCCCAGTAGTGAGTGTCTCTCTACCATTCTCTCCCCAGTAGGTAGTGAGTGTCTCTCTACCATTCTCTCCCCAGTAGTGAGTGTCTCTCTACCATTCTCTCCCCAGTAGGTAGTGAGTGTCTCTCTACCATTCTCTCCCCAGTAGTGAGTGTCTCTCTACCATTCTCTCCCCAGTAGTGAGTGTCTCTCTACCATTCTCTCCCCAGTAGGTAGTGAGTGTCTCTCTACCATTCTCTCACCAGTAGTGAGTGTCTCTCTACCATTCTCTCCCCAGTAGGTAGTGAGTGTCTCTCTACCATTCTCTCACCAGTAGTGAGTGTCTCTCTACCATTCTCTCCCCAGTAGTGAGTGTCTCTCTACCATTCTCTCCCCAGTAGTGAGTGTCTCTCTACCATTCTCTCACCAGTAGTGAGTGTCTCTCTACCATTCTCTCCCCAGTAGTGAGTGTCTCTCTACCATTCTCTCCCCAGTAGTGAGTGTCTCTCTACCATTCTCTCCCCAGTAGTGAGTGTCTCTCTACCATTCTCTCCCCAGCAGGTAGTGAGTGTCTCTCTACCATTCTCTCACCAGTAGTGAGTGTCTCTCTACCATTCTCTCCCCAGTAGTGAGTGTCTCTCTACCATTCTCTCCCCAGTAGTGAGTGTCTCTCTATCATTCTCTCCCCAGTAGTGAGTGTCTCTCTACCATTCTCTCCCCAGTAGTGAGTGTCTCTCTACCATTCTCTCCCCAGTAGTGAGTGTCTCTCTACCATTCTCTCCCCAGTAGGTAGTGAGTGTCTCTCTTTCATTCTCTCCCCAGTAGGTAGTGAGTGTCTCTCTATCATTCTCTCCCCAGTAGTGAGTGTCTCTCTACCATTCTCTCCCCAGTAGTGAGTGTCTCTCTACCATTCTCTCCCCAGTAGTGAGTGTCTCTCTATCATTCTCTCCCAAGTAGGTAGTGAGTGTCTCTCTACCATTCTCTCCCCAGTAGGTAGTGAGTGTCTCTCTATCATTCTCTCCCCAGTAGGTAGTGAGTGTCTCTCTACCATTCTCTCCCCAGTAGTGAGTGTCTCTCTACCATTCTCTCCCCAGTAGTGAGTGTCTCTCTATCATTCTCTCCCCAGTAGTGAGTGTCTCTCTACCATTCTCTCCCCAGTAGTGAGTGTCTCACTACCATTCTCTCCCCAGTAGGTAGTGAGTGTCTCTCTACCATTCTCTCCCCAGTAGTGAGTGTCTCACTACCATTCTCTCCCCAGTAGGTAGTGAGTGTCTCTCTATCATTCTCTCACCAGTAGGTAGTGAGTGTCTCTCTACCATTCTCTCACCAGTAGTGAGTGTCTCTCTACCATTCTCTCCCCAGTAGGTAGTGAGTGTCTCTCTACCATTCTCTCCCCAGTAGTGAGTGTCTCTCTACCATTCTCTCCCCAGTAGGTAGTGAGTGTCTCTCTATCATTCTCTCCCCAGTAGGTAGTGAGTGTCTCTCTACCATTCTCTCCCCAGTAGTGAGTGTCTCTCTATCATTATCTCCCCAGTAGGTAGTGAGTGTCTCTCTACCATTCTCTCCCCAGTAGTGAGTGTCTCTCTACCATTCTCTCCCCAGTAGGTAGTGAGTGTCTCTCTATCATTCTCTCCCCAGTAGGTAGTGAGTGTCTCTCTATCATTCTCTCCCCAGTAGTGAGTGTCTCTCTACCATTCTCTCCCCAGTAGTGAGTGTCTCTCTACCATTCTCTCACCAGGTACTGTGCGTCTCTGAACATCTCCTTTCCTGACACCTTGCTGAGGTTGTCGACCTGCAGCCCGCTGGACTGTTCCACCACGTAGTCATCTTTATTGTTCTTCCTGTTAAAACATTACAATATAACCGTTTAATATACAGTAATATCCTACTGGACTGTTCCACCACGTAGTCAATAGTCATCTCTGTTGTTCTTCCTGTTGGAATATAAACATATAAACATTAAAATACTGGACTGTTCCACCACGTAGTCAATAGTCATCTCTGTTGTTCTTCCTGTTGGAATATAAACATATAAACATTAAAATACTGGACTGTTCCACCACGTAGTCAATAGTCATCTCTGTTGTTCTTCCTGTTGGAAAATAAACATATAAACATTAAAATACTGGACTGTTCCACCACGTAGTCAATAGTCATCTCTGTTGTTCTTCCTGTTGGAATATAAACATATAAACATTAAAATACTGGACTGTTCCACCACGTAGTCAATAGTCATCTCTGTTGTTCTTCCTGTTGGAATATAAACATATAAACATTAAAATACTGGACTGTTCCACCACGTAGTCAATAGTCATCTCTGTTGTTCTTCCTGTTGGAATATAAACATATAAACATTAAAATACTGGACTGTTCCACCACGTAGTCAATAGTCATCTATGTTGTTCTTCCTGTTGGAATATAAACATATAAACATTAAAATACTGGACTGTTCCACCACATAGTCAATAGTCATCTATGTTGTTCTTCCTGTTGGAATATAAACATATAAACATTAAAATACTGGACTGTTCCACCACATAGTCAATAGTCATCTATGTTGTTCTTCCTGAAGATAAAAATATAAACATTAAAACATGTTTAATATACATTAATATAATACTGGACTGTTCCACCACATAGTCATCTCTGTTGTTCTTCCTGAAAACATGTTTTATATAATATTGTGCTGTGCTCAAACTGAGCAAGAACACTTTAACAAGATACAATGTGGATCGGGTGGTTTTTAACTGTTAAATCTGTTCATTGAAAATAGCTGATCTGCAAGCTCACTACTAGGTTGTAGATGGATTACAATACTAATAGTGATATATAAATATATATAAATAAAATCATGACACGACCAGCTAGACACCCAATTAAAATAGAAACCTCATTGATTATATAAATGTGTATGTGGCTTAATTAAATGACCAGTGCTTGGCTGTTATGCATCCACCGTTCTGTGTGCCGTCAGTGTTATGCATCCATGGTTCTGTGTACCGTCAGTGTTATGCATCCATGGTTCTGTGTGCCGTCAGTGTTATGCATCCATGGTTCTGTGTGCCGTCAGTGTTATGCATCCATGGTTCTGTGTGCCGTCAGTGTTATGCATCCACCGTTCTGTGTGCCGTCAGTGTTATGCATCCATGGTTCTGTGTACCGTCAGTGTTATGCATCCATGGTTCTGTGTGCCGTCAGTGTTATGCATCCGTGGTTCTGTGTGCCGTCAGTGTTATGCATCCATGGTTCTGTGTACCGTCAGTGTTATGCATCCATGGTTCTGTGTACCGTCAGTGTTATGCATCCATGGTTCTGTGTACCGTCAGTGTTATGCATCCATGGTTCTGTGTGCCGTCAGTGTTATGCATCCATGGTTCTGTACCGTCAGTGTTATGCATCCATGGTTCTGTGTGCCGTCAGTGTTATGCATCCATGGTTCTGTACCGTCAGTGTTATGCATCCATGGTTCTGTGTACCGTCAGTGTTATGCATCCATGGTTCTGTACCGTCAGTGTTATGCATCCATGGTTCTGTACCGTCAGTGTTATGCATCCACCGTTCTGTGTGCCGTCAGTGTTATGCATCCATGGTTCTGTACCGTCAGTGTTATGCATCCATGGTTCTGTGTGCCGTCAGTGTTATGCATCCATGGTTCTGTGTGCCGTCAGTGTTATGCATCCATGGTTCTGTACCGTCAGTGTTATGCATCCACCGTTCTGTGTGCCGTCAGTGTTATGCATCCATGGTTCTGTGTGCCGTCAGTGTTATGCATCCATGGTTCTGTGTACCGTCAGTGTTATGCATCCATGGTTCTGTGTGCCGTCAGTGTTATGCATCCATGGTTCTGTGTGCCGTCAGTGTTATGCATCCATGGTTCTGTGTACCGTCAGTGTTATGCATCCATGGTTCTGTGTGCCGTCAGTGTTATGCATCCATGGTTCTGTGTGCCGTCAGTGTTATGCATCCATGGTTCTGTGTACCGTCAGTGTTATGCATCCATGGTTCTGTGTACCGTCAGTGTTATGCATCCATGGTTCTGTGTACCGTCAGCCTTCCTTCTAAAGTCCTTCTGTTTTGGCACAAGTAAATCTGCACCATTAAAGTAGTGTAATAGCAGCTATAGGTAAAGTCACTGTTTAGGCTACAAGCTCGTCATGTCACTCTAGCAAAGTGATTGTTCTCTCCTAGGGTCCTACTGCCCCACAACAAGGATGATCTGTGTCTCCTAGGGTCCTACTGCCCCACAACAAGGATGATCTGTGTCTCCTAGGGTCCTACTGCCCCACAACAAGGATGATCTGTGTCTCCTAGGGTCCTACTGCCCCACAACAAGGATGATCTGTGTCTCCTAGGGTCCTACTGCCCCACAACAAGGATGATCTGTGTCTCCTAGGGTCCTACTGCCCCACAACAAGGATGATCTGTGTCTCCTAGGGTCCTACTGCCCCACAACAAGGATGATCTGTGTCTCCTAGGGTCCTACTGCCCCACAACAAGGATGATCTGTGTCTCCTAGGGTCCTACTGCCCCACAACAAGGATGATCTGTGTCTCCTAGGGTCCTACTGCCCCACAACAAGGATGATCTGTGTCTCCTAGGGTCCTACTTGCCCCACAACAAGGATGATCTGTGTCTCCTAGGGTCCTACTTGCCCCACAACAAGGATGATCTGTGTCTCCTAGGGTCCTACTTGCCCCACAACAAGGATGATCTGTGTCTCCTAGGGTCCTACTTGCCCCACAACAAGGATGATCTGTGTCTCCTAGGGTCCTACTTGCCCCACAACAAGGATGATCTGTGTCTCCTAGGGTCCTACTTGCCCCACAACAAGGATGATCTGTGTCTCCTAGGGTCCTACTTGCCCCACAACAAGGATGATCTGTGTCTCCTAGGGTCCTACTTGCCCCACAACAAGGATGATCTGTGTCTCCTAGGGTCCTACTTGCCCCACAACAAGGATGATCTGTGTCTCCTAGGGTCCTACTTGCCCCACAACAAGGATGCGGGCTGGAAGCCACAAATGTTTACGCCCCCTTTTGGTATATTTTGCTGCGCCCTGTGCCGATCTAAACTCCATTGCCTTGTGCAGCCCTGCTCTGTGTCCGCATGGAAAACACGACCTACAAATGTAAGAACCACCACAAATAAATTATAAATAAACTGTTCCTAAACAATCTTCATCTGATGCAGAATAGACAACGCTCCAACTGATGTTCACAAGGGCTAGTAGGTAGCTGGTAGTTTGAGGGGTAGTTTTAGAGGTAGTTTGAGGTGTAGTTTTACCATGTGACGGTCAGGGAGGGGTAGTTTAGGGTTTAGGGGTAGTTTTAGGGGTAGTTCTAGGGGTAGTTTTACCATGTGACGGTCAGGGAGGGGTAGTTTAGGGTTTAGGGGTAGTTCTAGGGGTAGTTTTACCATGTGACGGTCAGGTTGATGAAGACCAACAGCTGTCGTTTCCCTCGGCAGGCGTTGCATTCTTTGGACCCGTGGCCGTGGCACCAGGTGCAGCTGGAACACATTAATTAATGCTGTTATTACACACCACTGACACCAGGTGGCGCTGGAACACCTTAATGTTGTAAATAAATGGTGCATTTATATAGCACATTTATCCAAGGTGCTTTACATAGATTACATTCACCCATTTACACACACCTTTACATAGATTACATTCACCCATTCACACACACCTTTACATAGATTACATTCACCCATTCACACACACCTTTACATAGATTACATTCACCCATTCACACACACCTTTACATAGATTACATTCACCCATTCACACACACCTTTACATAGATTACATTCACCCATTCACACTAGAGTTCTCAAACTCTGCCCGAACTCGACCAGGCCCGACCCGACGTTTTAGGGCCGGGCCTGGCCGGGCCTCGGGCTCTATGAAAAAATATATATATATATTGAATTTGTTTATAATAATAAAAATAATAGTTCTGTTCTGTCTGTGTATTTATCTGTTATGAAGATGGTGCTGACTGGGCGTTTCACTTTTACTCTGTAGAGTTCTGAAATTCTGCACAAACCCGACCAGGCATGACCCGACATTTTAGGGCCGGGTCGGGCCTAAAATATATGCTAATTAGTCGGGCCGGGCCTCGGGCCTGATCAGTTAGGGCCTTAATTTTCGGGCCCGATGAGAACTCTAATTCACACACACATTCACACACCGATGGTGGAGGAAACCATGCAAGGCACCAACCAGCTACCCTGGCGCGGCCAGACGCTTCCTCCCCGCATATGAGGAAGCGTCAGTGAATCCTCGCTATGAGTCTGGCCGCGCCAGGGTACCAACCTGCACTGAGTCTGGCCGCGCCAGGCTACCAACCTGCACTGAGTCTGGCCGCGCCAGGCTACCAACCTGCACTGAGTCTGGCCGCGCCAGGCTACCAACCTGCACTGAGTCTGGCCGCGCCAGGCTACCAACCTGCACTGAGTCTGGCCGCGCCAGGGTACCAACCTGCACTGAGTCTGGCCGCGCCAGGCTACCAACCTGCACTGAGTCTGGCCGCGCCAGGCTACCAACCTGCACTGAGTCTGGCCGCGCCAGGCTACCAACCTGCACTGAGTCTGGCCGCGCCAGGCTACCAACCTGCACATCAGGAGCAATCAGGGGTTCAGAGTCTTGCTCAAGGACACTTCCACACTAACTCTGGGGGAGCACACAGGGATCGAACCGGGAACCTCACGGTTCCTATTCGGTCACTCTACCCCTGAGTCACAGCCGCCCCGAGTTAAACTTAAACAACCTGATTAATTAAAAAAGCCAAACATTGTAATCTAATGTAACCTACTTCTCTCTCCCTCTCCCACTGCAGTGAGTGCATCGATCGTCTCGCATGCGGAACCCAGAGCCGTTGCACACCCAGCACATTTTCTATGGGACACAGAATAACACATCACACCCAGCACATTTTCTATGGGACACAGAATAACACATCACACCCAGCACATTTTCTATTGGACACAGAATAACACATCACACCCAGCAACTTTCTATTGGACACAGAATAACACATCACACCCAGCACATTTTCTATGGGACACAGAATAACACATCACACCCAGCACACTTTCTATTGGACACAGAATAACACATCACACCCAGCACACTTTCTATTGGACACAGAATAACACATCACACCCAGCACACTTTCTATTGGACACAGAATAACACATCACACCCAGCACACTTTCTATGGGACACAGAATAACACATCACACCCAGCACACTTTCTATGGGACACAGAATAACACATCACACCCAACACACTTTCTATGGGACACAGAATAACACATCACACCCAGCACACTTTCTATGGGACACAGAATAACACATCACACCCAACACACTTTCTATTGGACACAGAATAACACATCACACCCAGCACACTTTGGCTTTGTTAGGACTGCGCGTACACTGCAAATCCAGTTAGTTTCTCACATCACATTGGATAACATAAATCCAATCTGATTTGAGAAACGTACTGGGTATTCAGACATCTGCGTTGGTTGCCGTGGTAACCACCCATCAGTGCTTTCGAAGTTAGATTTCAAATTTGATTAGCAAATTGTCTGACCCTCACAACAACATGCTGTCACTGAGTTTTTCCCATGGAAATTCAATTTTGGAAGTTTAAATTTGATTAGCAAATTGTCTCTTAAGGCTTTGTACCTCGCCCTCACAACAACACACGCGTTCACATGGGCAGCTGCAAAAGATATAAAGATGCAAAGCTACGCAGTGTATTTGTAGATATAAAGATGCAAAGCTACGCAGTGTATTTGTAGATATAAAGATGCAAAGCTACGCAGTGTATTTGTAGATATAAAGATGCAAAGTTACGGAGTGTATTTGTAGATATAAAGATGCAAAGCTACGCAGTGTATTTGTAGATATAAAGATGCAAAGCTACGCAGTGTATTTGTAGATATAAAGATGCAAAGTTACGGAGTGTATTTGTAGATATAAAGATGCAAAGCTACGCAGTGTATTTGTAGATATAAAGATGCAAAGCTACGCAGTGTATTTGTAGATATAAAGATGCAAAGCTACGCAGTGTATTTGTAGATATAAAGATGCAAAGCTACGCAGTGTATTTGTAGATATAAAGATGCAAAGCTACGCAGTGTATAGAGGGTATGCGCATGACATCATCATCATACCCGTTAGTTATTCTGGTCTTCACAGCCCATCAATCCAAACAGAAAAGTCCTATTTGATTGCATCAAATTACTTTAAACAACATTAAATTCACTTTGCCACTCGATCTGCCAATCACTTTATGCACGCATACCCTCTATTTGTAGCTGTCAAGCTGCGTTCAGACCTGAATATATATTCGCCTCAGTTTGTAAACCTGAATCCCCCCCACCCCTTTTTCCCTTCACTGGATATGTTTGTTTCTTTCCCTTTTTACCTCCTCTATGATGAATTCCTGTTTTCTTTTTGCTATAGAGTATATTTGTACGTCTCTAATTGTTATGATGAATTGAACATGGTGGACCCTCTTGTAAACAAGTGTAATGCTTTATGGTGTCGTCCACAGTTAGCAGTTTTGTATTGACTTGTGCTTGAAATGTACTGTAATTCTGCAATCTGGTAATACATTCATTCATCAATCAATCACTTACGTTTAATAAAATAAAGTGACTTACGTTCCCAGCACCAGGACAGTGTTCATAAAGTGACTTACGTTCCCAGCACCAGGACAGTGTTCATAAAGTGACTTACATTCCCAGCACCAGGACAGTGTTCATAAAGTGACTTACGTTCCCAGCACCAGGACAGTGTTCATAAAGTGACTTACGTTCCCAGCACCAGGACAGTGATCATAAAGTGACTTACGTTCCCAGCACCAGGACAGTGTTCATAAAGTGACTTACGTTCCCAGCACCAGGACAGTGATCATAACTTACGTTCCCAGCACCAGGACAGTGTTCATAAAGTGACTTACGTTCCCAGCACCAGGACAGTGATCATAACTTACGTTCCCAGCACCAGCACAGTGATCATAAAGTGACTTACGTTCCCAGCACCAGCACAGTGATCATAAAGTGACTTACGATCCCAGCACCAGGACAGTGATCATAACTTACGTTCCCAGCACCAGGACAGTGTTCATAAAGTGACTTACGTTCCCAGCACCAGGACAGTGATCATAACTTACGTTCCCAGCACCAGCACAGTGATCATAAAGTGACTTACGTTCCCAGCACCAGGACAGTGATCATAAAGTGACTTACGTTCCCAGCACCAGCACAGTGTTCATAAAGTGACTTACGTTCCCAGCACCAGGACAGTGATCATAACTTACGTTCCCAGCACCAGGACAGTGATCATAAAGTGACTTACGTTCCCAGCACCAGGACAGTGATCATAACTTACGTTCCCAGCACCAGCACAGTGATCATAACTTACGTTCCCAGCACCAGGACAGTGATCATAACTTACCTTCCCAGCACCAGGACAGTGATCATAACTTACGTTCCCAGCACCAGGACAGTGATCATAACTTACGTTCCCAGCACCAGGACAGTGATCATAAAGTGACTTACGTTCCCAGCACCAGCACAGTGTTCATAAAGTGACTTACGTTCCCAGCACCAGGACAGTGATCATAACTTACGTTCCCAGCACCAGCACAGTGTTCATAAAGTGACTTACGTTCCCAGCACCAGGACAGTGATCATAACTTACGTTCCCAGCACCAGCACAGTGATCATAAAGTGACTTACGTTCCCAGCACCAGCACAGTGATCATAACTTACGTTCCCAGCACCAGGACAGTGATCATAAAGTGACTTACGTTCCCAGCACCAGCACAGTGATCATAACTTA
Organism: Electrona antarctica; assembly: GCF_951216825.1. NCBI lineage: Eukaryota > Metazoa > Chordata > Actinopteri > Myctophiformes > Myctophidae > Electrona > Electrona antarctica. Next base: position 237,496 of record NW_027638622.1, read on the forward strand.
CGTTCCCAGCACCAGGACAGTGATCATAAAGTGACTTACGTTCCCAGCACCAGCACAGTGATCATAACTTACGTTCCCAGCACCAGCACAGTGATCATAACTTACGTTCCCAGCACCAGCACAGTGATCATAAAGTGACTTACGTTCCCAGCACCAGGACAGTGATCATAACTTACGTTCCCAGCACCAGCACAGTGATCATAACTTACGTTCCCAGCACCAGGACAGTGATCATAACTTACGTTCCCAGCACCAGCACAGTGATCATAACTTACGTTCCCAGCACCAGCACAGTGTTCACAGGGACTCCTCCCCATCCCCATGCAGGCATGGCAGTTCTGAGGAGGAAATGATGTTCATATATCAGACAAAAGTAGTATATTATCCCTCCTCCAAAGCAGTGTTTTTGGCAGCAACATTTGATTTTCATTTTAGTCTTAGTTTTTTGAATAGTTTTCACATTTTAGTCGCCCGGAATGTTTTAGTTTTAGTCGACTTAAATGTATTTTGGCGGTCCTTGATGCCGTCGTAATGGCTCATTTTACACTTGCTGAAAATAGCCGATCTACAAGCTCACAATGCTGCGACGCGTTGTGGACTTGTAGATCGGCTATTTTCAGCATGCGACGAAGTGTAAAATGACTTATACTGGATCTCTTGTCCACTAGTCCCTTCATAACATTTTAGTCTAGTTTTAATTTGTTGACGAAATTGTCATTATATTTAGTCTTAGTTTTAGTCGCCATGACTTAGTTTTTATTTAGTTTCCATTTAGTTTGTCAGTGAAAAAAGGTAGTCGACGGACATTTTTCGTCATAGTTTTAGTCGATGAAAACAACACTGCTCCAAAGTAAAACATGGTGTTGTAATTAATGAGGAGGTGTAGGGGACCTTACCTTCACATAGGAGGTGTAGGGGACCTTACCTTCACAGAGGAGGTGTAGGGGACCTTACCTTCACATAGGAGGTGTAGGGGACCTTACCTCCACAGAGGTGTAGGGGACCTTACCTTCACAGAGGTGTAGGGGACCTTACCTTCACAGAGGTGTAGGGGACCTTACCTTCACAGAGGTGTAGGGGACCTTACCTTCACAGAGGTGTAGGGGACCTTACCTTCACAGAGGAGGTGTAGGGGACCTTACCTTCACAGAGGTGTAGGGGGACCTTACCTCCACAGAGGTGTAGGGGACCTTACCTCCACAGAGGTGTAGGGGACCTTACCTTCACAGAGGTGTAGGGGACCTTACCTTCACAGAGGAGGTGTAGGGGACCTTACCTCCACAGAGGTGTAGGGGACCTTACCTTCACAGAGGTGTAGGGGACCTTACCTCCACAGAGGTGTAGGGGACCTTACCTCCACAGAGGTGTAGGGGACCTTACCTTCACAGAGATGTAGGGGACCTTACCTCCACAGAGGTGTAGGGGACCTTACCTTCACAGAGGTGTAGGGGACCTTACCTCCACAGAGGTGTAGGGGACCTTACCTTCACAGAGGTGTAGGGGACCTTACCTTCACAGAGGAGGTGTAGGGGACCTTACCTCCACAGAGGTGTAGGGGACCTTACCTTCACAGAGGTGTAGGGGACCTTACCTCCACAGAGGTGTAGGGGACCTTACCTCCACAGAGGTGTAGGGGACCTTACCTTCACAGAGGTGTAGGGGACCTTACCTTCACAGAGGAGGTGTAGGGGACCTTACCTTCACAGAGGTGTAGGGGGACCTTACCTCCACAGAGGTGTAGGGGACCTTACCTTCACAGAGGTGTAGGGGACCTTACCTTCACAGAGGTGTAGGGGGACCTTACCTTCACAGAGGTGTAGGGGACCTTACCTCCACAGAGGTGTAGGGGACCTTACCTTCACAGAGGTGTAGGGGACCTTACCTTCACAGAGGTGTAGGGGGACCTTACCTTCACAGAGGTGTAGGGGACCTTACCTCCACAGAGGTGTAGGGGACCTTACCTTCACAGAGGTGTAGGGGACCTTACCTTCACAGAGGTGTAGGGGACCTTACCTCCACAGAGGTGTAGGGGACCTTACCTTCACAGAGGTGTAGGGGACCTTACCTTCACAGAGGTGTAGGGGGACCTTACCTTCACAGAGGTGTAGGGGACCTTACCTCCACAGAGGTGTAGGGGACCTTACCTTCACAGAGGTGTAGGGGGACCTTACCTTCACAGAGGTGTAGGGGACCTTACCTCCACAGAGGTGTAGGGGACCTTACCTTCACATAGGAGGTGTAGGGGGCCTTACCTTCACAGAGGTGTAGGGGACCTTACCTCCACAGAGGTGTAGGGGACCTTACCTCCACAGAGGTGTAGGGGACCTTACCTCCACAGAGGTGTAGGGGACCTTACCTCCACAGAGGAGGTGTAGGGGACCTTACCTCCACAGAGGTGTAGGGGACCTTACCTTCACAGAGGTGTAGGGGACCTTACCTTCACAGAGGTGTAGGGGGACCTTACCTTCAAAGAGGAGGTGTAGGGGACCTTACCTTCAAAGAGGAGGTGTAGGGACCTTACCTTCAAAGAGGAGGTGTAGGGGACCTTACCTTCACAGAGGTGTAGGGGACCTTACCTCCACAGAGGTGTAGGGGACCTTACCTTCACAGAGGAGGTGTAGGGGACCTTACCTCCACAGAGGTGTAGGGGACCTTACCTCCACAGAGGTGTAGGGACCTTACCTTCAAAGAGGAGGTGTAGGGGACCTTACCTTCACAGAGGTGTAGGGGACCTTACCTCCACAGAGGTGTAGGGGACCTTACCTTCACAGAGGAGGTGTAGGGGACCTTACCTCCACAGAGGTGTAGGGGACCTTACCTTCACAGAGGAGGTGTAGGGGACCTTACCTCCACAGAGGTGTAGGGGACCTTACCTCCACAGAGGTGTAGGGGACCTTACCTTCACAGAGGAGGTGTAGGGGACCTTACCTCCACAGAGGTGTAGGGGACCTTACCTCCACAGAGGTGTAGGGGGACCTTACCTTCACAGAGGACGTGTAGGGGACCTTACCTTCACAGAGGTGTAGGGGACCTTACCTTCACAGAGGACGTGTAGGGGACCTTACCTCCACAGAGGTGTAGGGGGACCTTACCTTCACAGAGGACGTGTAGGGGACCTTACCTCCACAGAGGTGTAGGGGGACCTTACCTTCACAGAGGACGTGTAGGGGACCTTACCTCCACAGAGGTGTAGGGGGACCTTACCTCCACAGAGGTGTAGGGGACCTTACCTTCACAGAGGTGTAGGGGACCTTACCTTCACAGAGGTGTAGGGGGACCTTACCTCCACAGAGGTGTAGGGGACCTTACCTCCACAGAGGTGTAGGGGACCTTACCTTCACAGAGGACGTGTAGGGGACCTTGATGACCTGCTTGTCGTCATGGAAGAATTGTGGCGATTTGGCAGCGATGTCCCACGGTCCAGGAGGATGCTGGGTGTTAGCGTCTACCTGTTGACCTGAGAGACGACATTATGTTATATCCCACGGTCCAGGAGGATGCTGGGTGTTAGCGTCTACCTGTTGACCTGAGAGACGACATTATGTTATATCCCACGGTCCAGGAGGATGCTGGGTGTTAGCATCTACCTGTTGACCTGAGAGACATTATGTTATATCCCACGGTCCAGGAGGATGCTGGGTGTTAGCATCTACCTGTTGACCTGAGAGACATTATGTTATATCCCACGGTCCAGGAGGATGCTGGGTGTTAGCGTCTACCTGTTGGCCTGAGAGACATTATGTTAACAGCCCCCCCCCCCACACACACAGACACACACACACAATTCCAGCACAGGCAGCGCAAATCCTCGCATGTGTCAGGCCTATGCGCTCATGCAAAACACTGTTTATTGCACGATTTTAATTGCTTGTACACTTGGAAATATCCTACCAATTTCATATGACATGCCTTTACAAAATGCCTTTTTTCACATATATGATATTTATTAGTTTTATATATATTTCATATACAATACTGCTCCGCTTTTCTACGACAGACAAACAGGTGAGGACAAAGCCCACGACAGCTCCCGACCTGACGTGAGTTTTGGCCGGTCACACGTTCAAGTTCAAGTCCATTCTGGAATGATAAATGCCGAAGATTGTGGTAATTCCGCGTTGATAAATGAGGGCCTATGAGTGTTTTAACTAACATTGGAGGAGACTGGGTGATAAATGACCCTATGAGTGTTTTAACTAACATTGGAGGAGACTGGGTGATAAATGACCCTATGAGTGTTTTAACTAACATTGGAGGAGACTGGGTGATAAATGACCCTATGAGTGTTTTAACTAACATTGGAGGAGACTGGGTGATAAATGACCCTATGAGTGTATACTTTATATACGATATAAAGTACACGATACCATGGTATGGCTCTATACGATACCATGGTATGGCTCTATACGATACCATGGTATCTATACGATACCATGGTATGGCTCTATACGATACCATGGTATCTATACGATACCATGGTATGGCTCTATACGATACCATGGTATCTATACGATACCATGGTATGGCTCTATACGATACCATGGTATCTATACGATACCATGGTATGGCTCTATACGATACCATGGTATCTATACGATACCATGGTATCTATATGATACCATGGTATCTATATGATACCATGGTATCTATATGATACCATGGTATCTATATGATACCATGGTATCTATATGATACCATGGTATGGCTCTATATGATACCATGGTATCTATACGATACCATGGTATCGTATAGATACCATGGTATCATATAGATACCATGGTATCATATAGATACCATGGTATCGTATAGATACCATGGTATCATATAGATACCATGGTATCATATAGATACCATGGTATCGTATAGATACCATGGTATCATATAGATACCATGGTATCGTATAGATACCATGGTATCATATAGATACCATGGTATCGTATAGATACCATGGTATCTATACGATACCATGGTATCTATACGATACCATGGTATGGCTCTATACGTTATAAAGTATGTTTATAAATAAGAAGACAGATCTCAGTGTGATCCAGTGGGGGATCTACAAACCGTGATATGGCTCTGTAAGTTATGTTGTTTATAGATGAGGTGATCTACTCACCGTGATATGGCTCTGTAAGTTATGTTGTTTATAGATGAGGTGATCTACTCACCGTGATATGGCTCTGTAAGTTATGTTGTTTATAGATGAGGTGATCTACTCACCGTGATATGGCTCTGTAAGTTATGTTGTTTATAGATGAGGTGATCTACTCACCGTGATATGGCTCTGTAAGTTATGTTGTTTATAGATGAGGTGATCTACTCACCGTGATATGGCTCTGTAAGTTATGTTGTTTATAGATGAGGTGATCTACAAACCGTGATATGGCTCTGTAAGTTATGTTGTTTATAGATGAGGTGATCTACTCACCGTGATATGGCTCCTGACTCCAGGCTGTAGATCTCACCTCGCTGAACGTTTCCAGACGAAACTGTGGAAAGTAACTAATTACATCTACTCAAGTACTGCACTTACATGTTGAGGTAAGTTTTACTTACAATTTTCAACACCTTTAGTCTACTATCTTACTATTGAACCTCCATGTTGGTCAACCCATTTTGGGCGGGAACCCCTTTTGGTGTTTTAAACATTGCTATAATTTAGCTATTGAAAAATAGCAGATCCACAAGCTCATAGCGCGCCACCGAGTGGCGTGCTACGAGCTTGTAGATCTGCTATTTTTGAAAGATCGTGAAAATGTGGCGCAAATCTTTATATATATTCTTTCTTTTTTAACTCATATATTTGCTTCTGGGGAGGGGGGGGTCTCTGGAACAACATATTTTCAGATGGCGGTCGGCGACCAATTACACATAATTCTGGGGGTCCTTGACATGAAATATTAAGCTCCACTGATTTCGACGTCAGGCCTAAATGGGTTATCTTATCATAACCTATAGGTCAGGGTTCCCCAATAGGTGCTCCGCGGGCCATTTGCGGCCCCCGGAGCGCCCCCTTGTGGCCCCTGGAAGATTTTTTTTTTTAAGTTTTTTTTTTTTTTTGAGGGTCCCAGATATAAATGCCATTAAATGGGGGTCCTTATCTTAAAGCCTCCATGTTGGTGATGACTCCGTCCTTATCTTATCTTACCCTATAAGTATTGAAGGCCTCCATGTTGGTGATGACTCCATGTTGGATACTGTATCTTACCCTGTATGTATTGAAGGCCTCCATGTTGGTGATGACTCCATGTTGGATACTGTATCTTACCCTGTATGTATTGAAGGCCTCCATGTTGGTGATGACTCCATGTTGGATACTGTATCTTACCCTGTATGTATTGAAGGCCTCCATGTTGGTGATGACTCCATGTTGGATACTGTATCTTACCCTGTATGTATTGAAGGCCTCCATGTTGGTGATGACTCCATGTTGGATACTGTATCTTACCCTGTATGTATTGAAGGCCTCCATGTTGGTGATGACTCCATGTTGGATACTGTATCTTACCCTGTATGTATTGAAGGCCTCCATGTTGGTGATGACTCCATGTTGGATACTGTATCTTACCCTGTATGTATTGAAGGCCTCCATGTTGGTGATGACTCCATGTTGGATACTGTATCTTACCCTGTATGTATTGAAGGCCTCCATGTTGGTGATGACTCCATGTTGGATACTGTATCTTACCCTGTATGTATTGAAGGCCTCCATGTTGGTGATGACTCCATGTTGGATACTGTATCTTACCCTGTATGTATTGAAGGCCTCCATGTTGGTGATGACTCCATGTTGGATACTGTATCTTACCCTGTATGTATTGAAGGCCTCCATGTTGGTGATGACTCCATGTTGGATACTGTATCTTACCCTGTATGTATTGAAGGCCTCCATGTTGGTGATGACTCCATGTTGGATACTGTATCTTACCCTGTATGTATTGAAGGCCTCCATGTTGGTGATGACTCCATGTTGGATACTGTATCTTACCCTGTATGTATTGAAGGCCTCCATGTTGGTGATGACTCCATGTTGGATACTGTATCTTACCCTGTATGTATTGAAGGCCTCCATGTTGGTGATGACTCCATGTTGGATACTGTATCTTACCCTGTATGTATTGAAGGCCTCCATGTTGGTGATGACTCCATGTTGGATACTGTATCTTACCCTGTATGTATTGAAGGCCTCCATGTTGGTGATGACTCCATGTTGGATACTGTATCTTACCCTGTATGTATTGAAGGCCTCCATGTTGGTGATGACTCCATGTTGGATACTGTATCTTACCCTATAAGTATTGAAGGCCTCCATGTTGGTGATGACTCCATGTTGGATACTGTATCTTACCCTGTATGTATTGAAGGCCTCCATGTTGGTGATGACTCCATGTTGGATACTGTATCTTACCCTGTATGTATTGAAGGCCTCCATGTTGGTGATGACTCCATGTTGGATACTGTATCTTACCCTGTATGTATTGAAGGCCTCCATGTTGGTGATGACTCCATGTTGGATACTGTATCTTACCCTGTATGTATTGAAGGCCTCCATGTTGGTGATGACTCCATGTTGGATACTGTATCTTACCCTGTATGTATTGAAGGCCTCCATGTTGGTGATGACTCCATGTTGGATACTGTATCTTACCCTGTATGTATTGAAGGCCTCCATGTTGGTGATGACTCCATGTTGGATACTGTATCTTACCCTGTATGTATTGAAGGCCTCCATGTTGGTGATGACTCCATGTTGGATACTGTATCTTACCCTGTATGTATTGAAGGCCTCCATGTTGGTGATGACTCCATGTTGGATACTGTATCTTACCCTATAAGTATTGAAGGCCTCCATGTTGGTGATGACTCCATGTTGGATACTGTATCTTACCCTGTATGTATTGAAGGCCTCCATGTTGGTGATGACTCCATGTTGGATACTGTATCTTACCCTGTATGTATTGAAGGCCTCCATGTTGGTGATGACTCCATGTTGGATACTGTATCTTACCCTGTATGTATTGAAGGCCTCCATGTTGGTGATGACTCCATGTTGGATACTGTATCTTACCCTGTATGTATTGAAGGCCTCCATGTTGGTGATGACTCCATGTTGGATACTGTATCTTACCCTGTATGTATTGAAGGCCTCCATGTTGGTGATGACTCCATGTTGGATACTGTATCTTACCCTGTATGTATTGAAGGCCTCCATGTTGGTGATGACTCCATGTTGGATACTGTATCTTACCCTGTATGTATTGAAGGCCTCCATGTTGGTGATGACTCCATGTTGGATACTGTATCTTACCCTGTATGTATTGAAGGCCTCCATGTTGGTGATGACTCCATGTTGGATACTGTATCTTACCCTGTATGTATTGAAGGCCTCCATGTTGGTGATGACTCCATGTTGGATACTGTATCTTACCCTGTATGTATTGAAGGCCTCCATGTTGGTGATGACTCCATGTTGGATACTGTATCTTACCCTGTATGTATTGAAGGCCTCCATGTTGGTGATGACTCCATGTTGGATACTGTATCTTACCCTGTATGTATTGAAGGCCTCCATGTTGGTGATGACTCCATGTTGGATACTGTATCTTACCCTGTATGTATTGAAGGCCTCCATGTTGGTGATGACTCCATGTTGGATACTGTATCTTACCCTGTATGTATTGAAGGCCTCCATGTTGGTGATGACTCCATGTTGGATACTGTATCTTACCCTGTATGTATTGAAGGCCTCCATGTTGGTGATGACTCCATGTTGGATACTGTATCTTACCCTGTATGTATTGAAGGCCTCCATGTTGGTGATGACTCCATGTTGGATACTGTATCTTACCCTGTATGTATTGAAGGCCTCCATGTTGGTGATGACTCCATGTTGGATACTGTATCTTACCCTGTATGTATTGAAGGCCTCCATGTTGGTGATGACTCCATGTTGGATACTGTATCTTACCCTGTATGTATTGAAGGCCTCCATGTTGGTGATGACTCCATGTTGGATACTGTATCTTACCCTGTATGTATTGAAGGCCTCCATGTTGGTGATGACTCCATGTTGGATACTGTATCTTACCCTGTATGTATTGAAGGCCTCCATGTTGGTGATGACTCCATGTTGGATACTGTATCTTACCCTGTATGTATTGAAGGCCTCCATGTTGGTGATGACTCCATGTTGGATACTGTATCTTACCCTGTATGTATTGAAGGCCTCCATGTTGGTGATGACTCCATGTTGGATACTGTATCTTACCCTGTATGTATTGAAGGCCTCCATGTTGGTGATGACTCCATGTTGGATACTGTATCTTACCCTGTATGTATTGAAGGCCTCCATGTTGGTGATGACTCCATGTTGGATACTGTATCTTACCCTGTAAGTATTGAAGGCCTCCATGTTGGTGATGACTCCATGTTGGATACTGTATCTTACCCTGTATGTATTGAAGGCCTCCATGTTGGTGATGACTCCATGTTGGATACTGTATCTTACCCTGTAAGTATTGAAGGCCTCCATGTTGGTGATGACTCCATGTTGGATACTGTATCTTACCCTGTAAGTATTGAAGGCCTCCATGTTGGTGATGACTCCATGTTGGATACTGTATCTTACCCTGTATGTATTGAAGGCCTCCATGTTGGTGATGACTCCATGTTGGATACTGTATCTTACCCTGTATGTATTGAAGGCCTCCATGTTGGTGATGACTCCATCCTTGGCAGGTGACTTGTTGTAACAACAGTGACTGGAGGCGAACAGGGCGAAGGCCTCGCGGGCAGTGTCTTCACTGATAGACGGAATGCTGGAAACAATAACATGACATAATAACACATATAATTAATATTATAGATAGTAAGTAAGTAGCCTTGCCAAGCCATGAGGCCCATAGGGCAGGAGCCTATCTCCTGTTTCTGTAGCGTGAGGCAGCTTGATGTACAAGTACACCCCCTGGACATGACGCTAGTATGTCGCAGGGACTTACCCCCAATCCAATATTATAGATGGAATACTATAAAACAATGACATGACATAATAAATGGTGCATTTATATAGCACCTTTATCCAAGGTGCTTTACATAGATTGTGCATTACATTCACCCAAATGCACATTCACCCATTCACACACACATTCATACACCGATTGTGGCGGAAGCCATGCAAGGTACCAACCAGCACATCGGGAGCAATTTGGGGTTCAGTGTCTTGCTCAAGGACACTTCGACATGTAGACAGGAGGAGCCGGGATTCGAACCGCCGACCCATGGATCATTGGACGACCTGCTCTACCTCCTGAGACACAGCCGCCACAATAACAACACATATTGTTGTTTTATTGTTGTTTCGTGCAAGCAATGACAATAAAAGATCTATCTATCCATTTGATGTATTTGTATTTAGTTCATAAAGTTAACATAACTATAACTAAATGCATTTGAAATTAAATAAAAATAAATTAAATAATCAGCTATCCTTGCTACGACAGTATATGCAATGTGGCCCTCTGGAGTGAGTATGGAGATATAGTGGCCCTCTGGAGTGAGTATGGAACTATAGTGGCCCTCTGGAGTGAGTATGGAACTATAGTGGCCCTCTGGAGTGAGTATGGAGATATAGTGGCCCTCTGGAGTGAGTATGGAACTATAGTGGCCCTCTGGAGTGAGTATGGAACTATAGTGGCCCTCTGGAGTGAGTATGGAACTATAGTGGCCCTCTGGAGTGAGTATGGAACTATAGTGGCCCTCTGGAGTGAGTATGGAGATATAGTGGCCCTCTGGAGTGAGTATGGAGATATAGTGGCCCTCTGGAGTGAGTATGGAACTATAGAGTGAGTATGGAGATATAGTGGCCCTCTGGAGTGAGTATGGAGATATAGTGGCCCTCTGGAGTGAGTATGGAGATATAGTGGCCCTCTGGAGTGAGTATGGAACTATAGAGTGAGTATGGAGATATAGTGGCCCTCTGGAGTGAGTATGGAGATATAGTGGCCCTCTGGAGTGAGTATGGAGATATAGTGGCCCTCTGGAGTGAGTATGGAGATATAGTGGCCCTCTGGAGTGAGTATGGAGATATAGTGGCCCTCTGGAGTGAGTATGGAGATATAGTGGCCCTCTGGAGTGAGTATGGAACTATAGTGGCCCTCTCGAGTGAGTATGGAGATATAGTGGCCCTCTGGAGTGAGTATGGAACTATAGTGGCCCTCTGGAGTGAGTATGGAGATATAGTGGCCCTCTGGAGTGAGTATGGAACTATAGTGGCCCTCTGGAGTGAGTATGGAACTATAGTGGCCCTCTGGAGTGAGTATGGAGATATAGTGGCCCTCTGGAGTGAGTATGGAACTATAGTGGCCCTCTGGAGTGAGTATGGAGATATAGTGGCCCTCTGGAGTGAGTAAGGAGATATAGTGGCCCTCTGGAGTGAGTATGGAGATATAGTGGCCCTCTGGAGTGAGTATGGAGATATAGTGGCCCTCTGGAGTGAGTATGGAACTATAGTGGCCCTGTGGAGTGAGTGTGGAACTATAGTGGCCCTCTGGAGTGAGTAAGGAGATATAGTGGCCCTCTGGAGTGAGTATGGAACTATAGTGGCCCTCTGGAGTGAGTATGGAACTATAGTGGCCCTCTGGAGTGAGTATGGAACTATAGTGGCCCTCTGGAGTGAGTATGGAGATATAGTGGCCCTCTGGAGTGAGTATGGAACTATAGTGGCCCTCTGGAGTGAGTAAGGAGATATAGTGGCCCTCTGGAGTGAGTATGGAGATATAGTGGCCCTCTGGAGTGAGTATGGAGATATAGTGGCCCTCTGGAGTGAGTATGGAGATATAGTGGCCCTCTGGAGTGAGTATGGAACTATAGTGGCCCTCTGGAGTGAGTGTGGAACTATAGTGGCCCTCTGGAGTGAGTGTGTGAATATAGTGGCCCTCTGGAGTGAGTGTGGAACTATAGTGGCCCTCTGGAGTGAGTATGGAGATATAGTGGCCCTCTGGAGTGAGTGTGGAACTATAGTGGCCCTCTGGAGTGAGTGTGTGAATATAGTGGCCCTCTGGAGTGAGTGTGGAACTATAGTGGAGATATGTATGTGGACTATAGTGGCCCTCTGGAGTGAGTGTGTGAATATAGTGGCCCTTTGGAGTGAGTGTGTGAATATAGTGGCCCTCTGGAGTGAGTATGGAACTATAGTGGCCCTCTGGAGTGAGTGTGTGAATATAGTGGCCCTCTGGAGTGAGTATGGAACTATAGTGGCCCTCTGGAGTGAGTGTGTGAATATAGTGGCCCTCTGGAGTGAGTGTGTGAATATAGTGGCCCTCTGGAGTGAGTGTGTGAATATAGTGGCCCTCTGGAGTGAGTGTGGAACTATAGTGGCTCTCTGGAGTGAGTGTGGAACTATAGTGGCCCTCTGGAGTGAGTATGGAACTATAGTGGCCCTCTGGAGTGAGTATGGAACTATAGTGGCCCTCTGGAGTGAGTGTGGAACTATAGTGGCCCTCTGGAGTGAGTGTGGAACTATAGTGGCCCTCTGGAGTGAGTGTGGAACTATAGTTGCCCTCTGGAGTGAGTATGGAACTATAGTGGCCCTCTGGAGTGAGTGTGTGAATATAGTGGCCATCTGGAGTGAGCGTGGAACTATAGTGGCCCTCTGGAGTGAGCGTGGAACTATAGTGGCACTCTGGAGTGAGTGTGGAACTATAGTGGCCCTCTGGAGTGAGTGTGGAACTATAGTGGCCCTCTGGAGTGAGTGTGTAAATATAGTGGCCCTCTGGAGTGAGTGTGGAACTATAGTGGCCCTCTGGAGTGAGTGTGGAACTATAGTGGCCCTCTGGAGTGAGTGTGGAACTATAGTGGCCCTCTGGAGTGAGTGTGTGAATATAGTGGCCATCTGGAGTGAGTGTGGAACTATAGCGGCCCTCTGGAGTGAGTATGGAGATATAGTGGCCCTCTGGAGTGAGTGTGGAACTATAGTGGCCCTCTGGAGTGAGTATGGAACTATAGTGGCCCTCTGAAATGAGTGTGGAACTATAGTGGCCCTCTGGAGTGAGTGTGTGAATATAGTGGCCCTCTGGAGTGAGTGTGGAACTATAGTGGCCCTCTGGAGTGAGTATGGAGATATAGTGGCCCTCTGGAGTGAGTGTGGAACTATAGTGGCCCTCTGGAGTGAGTGTGTGAATATAGTGGCCCTCTGGAGTGAGTGTGGAACTATAGTGGAGATATGTATGTGGACTATAGTGGCCCTCTGGAGTGAGTGTGTGAATATAGTGGCCCTTTGGAGTGAGTGTGTGAATATAGTGGCCCTCTGGAGTGAGTATGGAACTATAGTGGCCCTCTGGAGTGAGTGTGTGAATATAGTGGCCCTCTGGAGTGAGTATGGAACTATAGTGGCCCTCTGGAGTGAGTGTGTGAATATAGTGGCCCTCTGGAGTGAGTGTGTGAATATAGTGGCCCTCTGGAGTGAGTGTGTGAATATAGTGGCCCTCTGGAGTGAGTGTGTGAATATAGTGGCCGTGTAAGTGTGAACGTGAACGTGTGTGTCCGCAAGTGGTCGCGGCCCTCACTTCAACAGGAGTGTCACACCCCTCCCTGTGTTGTTATAGTATGGAATCTTTAAAGACTTACTTCCACTGCTGAGGAGTGTGTCCAGGCTCGGGCTGTGGAACCGGATAGGCAGGCATGGGCGGGGGCACAAAACCACCTTAAGACACATGAATATAGTTTATAAAGAGGAGGGGGCACGAAACCACCTTAAGACACATGAATATAGTTTATAAAGAGGAGGGGGCACGAAACCACCGTAATACACATGAATATAGTTTATATAGAGGAGGGGGCACGAAACCACCTTAAGACACATGAATATATTTTATAAAGAGGAGGGGGCACGAAACCACCTTAAGACACATGAATATATTTTATAAAGAGGAGGGGGCACGAAACCACCGTAATACACATGAATATAGTTTATATAGAGGAGGGGGCACGAAACCACCTTAAGACACATGAATATAGTTTATAAAGAGGAGGGGGCACGAAACCACCTTAAGACACATGAATATAGTTTATATAGAGGAGGGGGCACGAAACCACCTTAAGACACATGAATATAGTTTATATAGAGGAGGGGGCACGAAACCACCTTAAGACACATGAATATAGTTTATATAGAGGAGGGGGCACGAAACCACCTTAAGACACATGAATATAGTTTATAAAGAGGAGGGGGCACGAAACCACCTTAACACACATGAATATAGTTTATAAAGAGGAGGGGGCACGAAACCACCTTAAGACACATGAATATAGTTTATATAGAGGAGGGGGCACGAAACCACCTTAAGACACATGAATATAGTTTATAAAGAGGAGGGGGCACGAAACCACCTTAAGACACATGAATATAGTTTATATAGAGGAGGGGGCACGAAACCACCTTAAGACACATGAATATAGTTTATATAGAGGAGGGGGCACGAAACCACCTTAAGACACATGAATATAGTTTATATAGAGGAGGGGGCACGAAACCACCTTAAGACACATGAATATAGTTTATAAAGAGGAGGGGGCACGAAACCACCTTAAGACACATGAATATAGTTTATATAGAGGAGGGGGCACGAAACCACCTTAAGACACATGAATATAGTTTATATAGAGGAGGGGGCACGAAACCACCTTAAGACACATGAATATAGTTTATATAGAGGAGGGGGCACGAAACCACCTTAAGACACATGAATATAGTTTATAAAGAGGAGGGGGCACGAAACCACCTTAAGACACATGAATATAGTTTATAAAGAGGAGGGGGCACGAAACCACCTTAAGACACATGAATATAGTTTATATAGAGGAGGGGGCACGAAACCACCTTAAGACACATGAATATAGTTTATAAAGAGGAGGGGGCACGAAACCACCTTAAGACACATGAATGTAACAGGTGAGGTCAGAACAGACATATGTTAACAAAGAGGCGCTCAGAGACACACGGGGACTACACATTTCATGCCCCCAAATGAAACAGCGTCCCCACTTCTGGTCTGTTAGAACTGTGTACTGCAGGCCAGCCCATAGAAGTCCATTGAAATTCATCTGTAGTTAGCTTACTTTTAAAATAATACCAAATTACTAAAATATACCAAATTAGTCTTGAACTGAAGACTATATTGATTTGAATAAAAATATGTTTCCAAATGTATGAAGTGTCTTTGTCAACATATATTGCTGTTTTCTCAATAGAGGATGTATTTCACATTTAATTTACCACTTGAATGAGTTACCCATAATGTTAACGGAGCAGAGGGGAGACGGCAGACAGAGAACCTGTCGCTTTTAAGGGACGCCACCGCCTTTACGAGACTACGAGCTCCGACTTTGAAGAGTGGAATTCTCAATATACATCCCGATCCCGACTGACTTTGTTATTCATGTCTATATTTTGAACATGTCACAGGCTTACTATATATGTTCTACTTACCGCGGAGCTCTAACGGTGTGTTTTACCGCTGTCAACTTGTTGTATAATTAACTTTGCTGAATAGTTGCATGGGAAAATAACCCAGCTAAATGGAGGAGTGGCATTTTCACTACCTAGTGAATTCTCCAGATGAGTATTAATAATTAGTCTTGCAAGATGCTGTTTAGATCATTTTCAACAAATACAAGCATATAAAACGAAATACAACAAATATATCTAAGTATTGAAAACCTCAAGGGATGCAACCGTGACGTATGCTAGCACTTTTCACAAACTTATGGAGTATATTATAGTACATTGTGGGCTGTATATTCAGATGGCAGGTATGTGTCATTAAAACACACTGATACAGTATATTATAGTACAGGTTGTATATTCAGATGGCAGGTATGTGACATTCAAAAGGACAAATCAAACATATGGGACACTTTATTAGAATACAAACTAAATAAATCGCTACAGCCTCAGTAATGAACCAGTGAAATGAGTATTTTATGATGCCTCTCATAGGGATTGCATTGACAGCTGCAGTACACAGTTCTAACGGACCAGAAGTGGGGCCGCTGTCTCATTTGGGGGCGTGAAATGTGTAGTCCCCGTGTGTCGTCCATATGGGCTCGCTGATAGGTTAGAATTAGATTAGCTTCAGGCTTAGTTTAATGAAGTTAGGGTTGTAAATAGTAGTAGCTTCAGGCATAGTGTTACTGATTTAGAGTTAGGAATAAAGTTAGCTCTAGGCATAATATAAGAATTATGATTACCGCCTTTAGGCAGAGTTGCAGAAGCGCTGTGGATCAGTTCAACGAGGCAGACCTGTCAATCACAGCGTCTACTGGCCAATCACAGCACAACCTTCCCGGGTCTTGCTCAAACTAGTGGCATACCCCTCACAAGTTCATTGGCATCAGTTCACACACACACACACGCGCACGCACGCACGCACGCACGCACGCACGCACGCACGCACGCACGCACGCACGCACGCACGCACCAGACAAACCTCCAGTCCTAATGCATTATCTTTGCATCTTTGCACATTTTTGTTGCTCTCTGCAGACAATCTCCAGAAAGGCTTCCTTGTTCCTTCCTCCACTAACACAGGAAAGCGTCTCAAAAAGGAATTAAGGTTATTGTAGCGGTCAATATGTATTTGGAGGGGGGGGGGGGGGACAAACACAAGTGTTTGGTCAAACCATGTGACTTCCATTGGAAAAGCATTGAGGCGGCCATGAAACACGGACAGCACAGAGCATGTTTCGTCTGATATGTGTGTACAGGGCCTAACAGAGGAAGGCAGTCTCTCACAGAGTCTAACAGAGGAAGGCAGTCTCTCACAGAGTCTAACAGAGGAAGGCAGTCTCTCACAGAGTCTAACAGAGGAAGGCAGTCTCTCACAGAGTCTAACAGAGGAAGGCAGTCTCTCACAGAGTCTAACAGAGGAAGGCAGTCTCTCACAGAGTCTAACAGAGGAAGGCAGTCTCTCACAGAGTCTAACAGAGGAAGGCAGTCTCTCACAGAGTCTAACAGAGGAAGGCAGTCTCTCACAGAGTCTAACAGAGGAAGGCAGTCTCTCACAGAGTCTAACAGAGGAAGGCAGTCTCTCACAGAGTCTAACAGAGGAAGGCAGTCTCTCGCAGAGTCTAACAGAGGAAGGCAGTCTCTCACAGAGTCTAACAGAGGAAGGCAGTCTCTCACAGAGTCTAACAAAGGAAGGCAGTCTCTCACAGAGTCTAACAGAGGAAGGCAGTCTCTCACAGAGTCTAACAGAGGAAGGCAGTCTCTCACAGAGTCTAACAGAGGAAGGCAGTCTCTCGCAGAGTCTAACAGAGGAAGGCAGTCTCTCACAGAGTCTAACAGAGGAAGGCAGTCTCTCACAGAGTCTAACAGAGGAAGGCAGTCTCTCACAGAGTCTAACAGAGGAAGGCAGTCTCTCACAGAGTCTAACAGAGGAAGGCAGTCTCTCACAGAGTCTAACAGAGGAAGGCAGTCTCTCACAGAGTCTAACAGAGGAAGGCAGTCTCTCACAGAGTCTAACAGAGGAAGGCAGTCTCTCACAGAGTCTAACAGAGGAAGGCAGTCTCTCACAGAGTCTAACAGAGGAAGGCAGTCTCTCACAGAGTCTAACAGAGGAAGGCAGTCTCTCACAGAGTCTAACAGAGGAAGGCAGTCTCTCACAGAGTCTAACAAGGAAGGCAGTCTCTCACAGAGTCTAACAGAAAGGAATCACAGCTAGTTGAATAGCTCATACTGTACTCATACTGTACCTCCACCCCCGGCCAGTCCCTCATAGCCAGGCACGGTGTCGAACATGCCGGGGGGCGGCGCGCTGGGAGCGTTGATGTCAGCAGCGGGAGGAGCGTTGATGGGTGGGGGAGCGTACATGGCTGTCAGAGAGACCAAAACAAGACAGACTGGTTTAGACAGGGAAGGGAAGGCAGTGGAGAAAGACATCTTTTTAGGAGGGAGAAAAGATTGGTCAATAATTACCCACAGTTACACACATGGTTGGAAATGACGTAAAGAAAGGAAAGAAGTTTCCTCTACGCCCCTAAAACTGTTCTTAATACATGATGAGTTACAGATGGGTTAAGATACATGAGATGTATACACACGCACGCACACACGCACACATGTACACACACACACACACACACACACACACACGCGCACACACACAACATGTACACGCACGTGCACACAGACCCACACCCAAGAAGACTTTCATAGATAACCAAACAGAGCTGACACACTCATCGCAAGAGTTGTTTTTCCTTGATTTAACCCTAATAAACATTTGTTTAAACTGATCACTAAAACAAACACTGCACAACAAAATGTATATATATTTAACTAGAGTAGCTTACCTTGTGTCTGCCCAGGATTATACATTGTATTTCTGGTTAAAAAAACCACTACACTATTAAAGAATGAGCCTGAAGGTAGCCTAGAATTCTAACTTTGTGTCAACTTTATGAGAGGTAACTTCCTATAAACCCACAACCTAAACTATAGCTCTACGATAGCAGACATCCGTGTGAGGTGGAGACCAAACTATAGCTCTACGATAGCAGACATCCGTGTGAGGTGGAGACCAAACCTACACGGTGTTTTAAAAAGCCCAGTATACTGAAATCACAACCAGAAGATCTCTCATCTCAGAGTAAACATTCCAGCATTGTGACAGGAAGGCAGGCAGTCACCGCCCGCCCGCCCGCCCACACACACACACACACACACACACACACACACACACACACACACACACACACACACACACACACACACACACACACACACACACACACACACACACACACACACAGAGAGGAAGGAACAGGGAAGTGATCCCATGTGGTGAGGGAAAGTACTACCGTTCAGTGGTTCTCAAAGTGGGGTCCGGGGACCCTCAGGGGTCCTTGAGGGAGTTCCAGGGGGTCCCCAGCTAAATGATAGTTTGGAACCAAATGGACCCTTATGGGTCTGTAACTCTGAGTTACTCTTACTCAGAGTTAAATTAACATTGATTTTTACAATATAAATTGGGGGTCCCAGAGATAGAAGTGCCATTAAATGAGGGTCCGTAGACTAATACAAATTGGGGGTTAAACTGGTTCCTCTCTCATGGGGGTCCCTGGCGTATGTTTTCAAATGGGGGTCCACGTGCTCATCAGTGTCGATTTGGGGGTCCTTGACATGAAAAGGTTTGGGAACCATTGACTTAAGTAAAAGTACAAAGTCTGGAAATTCAGAAATGTCCTCATAACAGTATAGAGCTCTACTTAACCCATTTTGGGCAGGAACCCCTTTTGGTGTTTTAAGCATTACATTATACTTTAGCTATTGAAAAATAGCAGACCTACAAGCTCTACGAGCTTGTAGGTCTGCTATTTTTGAAGAATCGTGAAAATGCGGCACAAATCTTTGAAAATTGAACTTTCAGATTACTTTTTTTTATTTCGACGTCAGGCCTAGTACTGCATAATGCAGAATGTCCCATTTCACAAGTTATCACAATGTATTTTATTATTATTATTATTATATTATATTATATTTGTAATAGCTGAAGTGGTTATAGTGTATGTGTTGTAATACATAATAATCAAAATCTACCAAAGTAACTTAAAATAATTGTAGTGTAGAGTGAAAGTAAAATATTTCCCTCTGAGATGTAGTGGAGTAGAAGTAAAAGTACTGGAAACTGGAAATACTGTCAAGTAAAAAAAGAATAAGAAAAACAGTACTTGAGCAGGCCTACTAGTTGCTTTACACAGCAGTGCCACCTACTGGAGAGCAGGGGGAAAGCAATAACTCGTTTATCCAGAGGATGTTTCATAAAAGACAAACTAAATATAACCTCAGAGGTATTTAATATTATTCAAAAATAAAAACAAGAACAAATGGCAAAACAAAGATCCTTAACATTCACAGGAGTAACACTATGGAACAGCCTCAATAAAGAGGTAAAATTATGCAGCTCATTACATTTATTTAAAAAAGAAAACTCTTAAAAATAAATTATAAAGTGTATTGATACAAATAATGAGTAACTAAAATACTTGGTTCCTTCTTTTTCTTTTGCTACGTGACCTACAGTGACCTACTTACTGCACTTCCCCTTTAAGGCGACAGAGTACAGCATCTGCACTTCCCCTTTAAGGCGACAGAGTACAGCATCGTGCAATGGGTCTGGTCCACAAGATTCACTACACCACCAAGATACCCATGTACCTGTCTAAATACTTCACTAAGATACCCATGTACCTGTCTAAATACTTCACTAAGATACCCATGTACCTGTCTAAATACTTCACTAAGATACCCATGTACCTGTCTAAATACTTCACTAAGATACCCATGTACCTGTCTAAATACTTCACTAAGATACCCATGTACCTGTCTAAATACTTCACTAAGATACCCATGTACCTGTCTAAATACTTCACTAAGATACCCATGTACCTGTCTAAATACTTCACTAAGATACCCATGTACCTGTCTAAATACTTCACTAAGATACCCATGTACCTGTCTAAATACTTCACTAAGATACCCATGTACCTGTCTAGATACTTCACTAAGATACCCATGTACCTGTCTAAATACTTCACTAAGATACCCATGTACCTGTCTAAATACTTCACTAAGATACCCATGTACCTGTCTAAATACTTCACTAAGATACCCATGTACCTGTCTAAATACTTCACTAAGATTCCCATGTACCTGTCTAAATACTTCACTAAGATACCCATGTACCTGTCTAAATACTTCACTAAGATACCCATGTACCTGTCTAAATACTTCACTAAGATACCCATGTACCTGTCTAAATACTTCACTAAGATACCCATGTACCTGTCTAAATACTTCACTAAGATACCCATGTACCTGTCTAAATACTTCACTAAGATACCCATGTACCTGTCTAAATACTTCACCAAGATACCCATGTACCTGTCTAAATACTTCACTAAGATACCCATGTACCTGTCTAGATACTTCACTAAGATACCCATGTACCTGTCTAGATACTTCACTAAGATACCCATGTACCTGTCTAAATACTTCACCAAGATACCCATGTACCTGTCTAAATACTTCACCAAGATACCCATGTACCTGTCTAAATACACCACCAAGATACCCATGTACCTGTCTAGATACTTCACTAAGATACCCATGTACCTGTCTAAATACTTCACTAAGATACCCATGTACCTGTCTAAATACTTCACTAAGATACCCATGTACCTGTCTAGATACTTCACTAAGATACCCATGTACCTGTCTAAATACTTCACTAAGATACCCATGTACCTGTCTAGATACTTCACTAAGATACCCATGTACCTGTCTAAATACTTCACTAAGATACCCATGTACCTGTCTAAATACTTCACTAAGATACCCATGTACCTGTCTAAATACTTCACTAAGATACCCATGTACCTGTCTAAATACTTCACTAAGATACCCATGTACCTGTCTAAATACTTCACTAAGATACCCATGTACCTGTCTAAATACTTCACTAAGATACCCATGTACCTGTCTAAATACTTCACTAAGATACCCATGTACCTGTCTAAATACTTCACCAAGATACCCATGTACCTGTCTAAATACTTCACTAAGATACCCATGTACCTGTCTAAATACTTCACTAAGATACCCATGTACCTGTCTAAATACTTCACCAAGATACCCATGTACCTGTCTAAATACTTCACTAAGATACCCATGTACCTGTCTAAATACTTCACTAAGATACCCATGTACCTGTCTAAATACTTCACTAAGATACCCATGTACCTGTCTAGATACTTCACTAAGATACCCATGTACCTGTCTAAATACTTCACTAAGATACCCATGTACCTGTCTAGATACTTCACTAAGATACCCATGTACCTGTCTAAATACTTCCTTAATGTCAACGAAGTCCACACCCACAACACCAGAGGGAGTGCAACAAACCCTGTACAACCCAGATTCGGCACAAACAAGGGACTAAATTATTTTCGCTCCTATGCCACCAAAATGTGGAATGTTACGCCCTACCAACAGTCATTAAGACATGCAAATCTCTTGACTCCTTCAAAACCGCTCTCAAAGGGCACCTACGGACGGCTGCAATTCCAAACTGGCCCCCGTAAAATCTGAATCCCCCCCCTCAAGGACCCCTGGGGCATAGCTGTGGGGCTTATATGGGCATAGGGTTACAAACCCCCTGGAACTCCCTCAAGGACCCCTGGGGCATAGCTGTGGGGCTTATATGGGCATAGGGTTACAAACCCCCTGGAACTCCCTCAAGGACCCCTGGGGCATAGCTGTGGGGCTTATATGGGCATAGGGTTACAAACCCCCTGGAACTCCCTCAAGGACCCCTGGGGCATAGCTGTGGGGCTTATATGGGCATTGGGTTACAAACCAAAGATTTAAATGGATTTGACGACTGAAGAAAAGAGCCATCTTTAACCACTAATACATTAAAAGTGACTATATCTTAATTATAGGCTACTTTTTTATCTATATAATATTAAATATATGCTATGCGTAACTTGGTCATAAAATAACTTACCAGGATTATAGGCCGGTGGAATGAATCCAGGGGTTGCAGTTCCATAACCAGGGTTTGCAGTTCCATAAGCATGATGACCACTGGGAAGAATATGAATATGATACAATACATTACAATATATATATATATATATATATATATATATATATATATATATATATATATATATACACAATTACACACACACACACAATACAATATAATACAGTTCCATAAACATTATGTCCACTACAATACAATATACAATACAATATATATATACAATAGAATATAATACAGTTCCATAAGCATTATGTAAACTGGAAGGTAATGGAAAACGATGTTGATAAATGCACTAATAATTATGTCCAACAAGATTACAAGAACAACATGTCGTTGTTTTGTTTTTAGAAGTATAGGCTATAATACTTATAGGCCCAGACAGTATATCAAGACTGTCATATCGATTCTGATATAATGTCTTGATTCAGGGTTAGAGATATCAGTGCCCAACTAGCTCTGTCTCTAATGCTTAACAGCAACAGCACTATGGTCCATAGCTCTGGTCCATAGCTCTAATGGACCAGAGCTCTGGTCCATAGCTCTAATGCTGAACAGCAACAGCACTATGGTCCAGAGCTCTGGTCCATAGCTCTAATGCTGAACAGCAACAGCAGTAAGGCTATGGACCAGAGTTAGCCCAAACATTTAGACTCTCGTAGAGGTTTTTTTCGATTCTGACGAATCTCTCTACGAGAGTCTAAAAGACTGGTCCCCTTTAAGAGGGCTCGTGTTTACGTTTGTGATTGCCCCACATGTCCGGCGGGTGTTCGGAAAACAATTACCCCCGTAGCGACCGTAGTTTTCAATAAAAAAAATCTTTTAATCCACTCCGTCCATACTCCTCCATTGTAAATGCGCAACAGAACATTGGCCGCGCCCCTAGTGGCCAGGGTTCTGTTGCGCATTTACAATGGAGAGAAAACCAAGATGGCCGCCAGATTCCGAGACAGAGTATGGACGGAGTGGATTAAAATATTGTTTTTATTGAAAACTACGGTCGCTACGGGGGTAATTGTTTTCCGAACACCCGCCGGACATGTGGGGCAATCTGGATTATATTTTAGATTTTGCATTTGTACAAGGTAAGAGTGATTTTGAGGCACAAACGTAAACACGAGCCCTCTTAAAGGGGACCAGTCTTTTAGACTCTCGTAGAGAGATTCGTCAGAATCGAAAAAAACCTCTACGAGAATCTAAATATTTGGGCTAGACCAGAGTAGTGCCTAGCTCCTTTCGGAACCCTACGTTAAAATTTCTGACATTTTGGTAAAGTCATCAAAATGTCAGAAACTTTAACGTATGGTTCCGAAAGGCGCTAAGTAGTGCCCAACTAGCCTGCATGGTTCATGTTTCAGTACCAAACATCAACATCAACAACAACATGGCTTAAATTACTCACCCACTGCTGGCGATTGGTACTTGATCCATT
Organism: Electrona antarctica; assembly: GCF_951216825.1. Classification (NCBI taxonomy): domain Eukaryota; kingdom Metazoa; phylum Chordata; class Actinopteri; order Myctophiformes; family Myctophidae; genus Electrona; species Electrona antarctica. The sequence goes on from NW_027638622.1 coordinate 261,535, forward strand.
CTTGTTCTTGGCTGGTAAATGCAGGCTATACAAGGGCAGAAAGGTTAGATGATACGAGGACTCACTCCATGATCTCTCTCTCTCTCTCTCTCACTCACTCACTCACTCTCTCGTGAGCAGTAGCCTATCATGTGATGATGACAAATATAATATCCTGTTGCACTTTGATCCTTTGAGTTTAACCTAAACTATAAACTAAACACAAAACACCCACAGGAAGATAAACACAGTATTATTAACACCCTGCTACCTGTTCTTTACTGATTTACAGCCATAATGAACCTAAACAGGAAGATTAACACATTATTATCAAGGCTACAGAACGCCCTGCTACCTGTTCTTTACTGTACTTTACTGATTTACAGCCATAATAAACCTTAAAGCAAGAAGTGCGCAGAAAACAGAGAGAGAAGAATATCTTGTCTAATAATTAACAACACAAATGAACTGACAATATGATGTAATAGCATTATGTATAAAGTTCCCAATGAATGACATCAAATACATTTAACCTGCTGCTGATGTCCTGTTTATATTCATATGCACTTTGTTTTTGACTCACAGACCAAACGAACGCAATAAAATGAAACCTAAACAACAGAAAGAGAAACTACACTCCTCTCATGGCTTACCGTTGTTGCCTCAACGACCACCCGTGAAGAACTACACTACCCACAAGGCTCTGCGACACCAGCGGTTAGAGTGGGTGACAATGTTATCACACGTAAAGATGAAATTACCTACCTAGGTTCCATCCTGGAGGCTAATCTTTCCGGTGATAAAATGGCCACCAACGTAATCAAAAAAGTCAACCATAGAACAAGATTCCTCTACAGGATCTCCTCACTGGTCAACAAAAACACCTTGAAGACCTTAACAGGAGCCCTCGTACAGGGTTTCTTTGACTATGCATGCACCTCTTGGTACCACAGCACCTCAAAGGCCCTTAAAACCAGGCTCCAGACTTCCCAAAACAAACTGGTCAGGCTCCTACTTGATCTAGCCCCCCGAACCCACCTCACCCCTGCCCACTTCGACAGGCTGGAATGGCTTAGGGTCGACGACAGAGTACAGCATCTTGCAATGGGTCTGGTCCACAAGATTCGATACACCACCAAGATACCCATGTACCTGTCTAGATACTTCCTTAATGTTAACGAAGTCCACACCCACAACACCAGAGGGAGTGCAACGAACCATGTACAACCCAGATTCGGCACAAACAAGGGACTAAATTCTTTTCGCTCCTATGCCACCAAAATGTGGAACGCCCTACCAACTGTCATTAAGACATGCGAATCCCTTGACTCCTTCAAAACCGCTCTCAAAGGGCACCTACGGATGGCTGCAATTCGAAACTGGCCCCCGTAAAATCTGAATCCCCCCCCCCGCCCCCCCCCTTTTTCCCCCCCCTCACTGTATATATTTCTTTTCCCTTTTTACCTCCTTTATGATGAATTCCTGTTCTGTCTATAGAAGTGTCTATGTACGTCTCTAAATGTTTTGATGATTTGAACATGGTGGACCCTATTGGAAACAAGTGTAATGCTTAATTGGGTCGTCCACTCACAGTTAACAGCCTTTGTATTGAGTTTGTGCTTGAAATGTACTGTAATTCTGCAAACTGTTAATAAATTCTTCAATCAATCAATCAAAGCGGTGTAGTCCTTTTCTGTTCTTCCGTCCCGCCGGGTGAACTACACTACCCACAAGGCTCTGCGACGCCAGCGGTGTAGTCCTTTTCTGTTCTGCCCGCCGGGTGAACTACACTGTTTCCCAAACACTGGTTTACGGGCCTTTTGTCGGTCGTGGACAAGTTTTTTTAAATTTTATTTATGTATTTATTAGTCTCCTAATTGTGTTTTTATTTTAAATTGTGTTATAATAAAAACTTTAAATACTTTTTTTTAGTAAATTCATGAGGAAATAACAATAAAAACTAATCTAAACAATTCCATAAATTAGAAAACAAATGTTAAAGAAAATAGCGAAAATTAGTGAAAATAGCAGATCTGCAAGCTCACAACACGTCGCTTTGCGCCGTGTTGTGAGCTTGCAGATCTGCTATTTCCCCTAGTTTGGGTTCCGGGTGGGAGGAACCGCGGGACTACACTACCCATAAAGCCCCGCGGCGCCACCGCGGAAGTCCTTTTCTTCGCTTTCCTCCGTCGTGAAGAGTCCCTGTTCGGCTTTAGCTCGGCGGGTGAGTTCCACTAATCTATTATCATCCGTCCATCTAAACACCCAATGATGTAATAAAACCCCATGAATGAAGAGTTAAACATGTCCCCGACGCTTCCCGCTCTGTATTATCTATTATAACCCAGTGTTAGTGTCTCTGTGTGGTTGATGGACCCCGGTGGTCCGTCCAGTATGGCTGCTGCTCAGTGATAACATGGCCTACTCTGATGTGTGTTTTCTGGTGCTGTTGGTCACCAACCTCCTCCTCGTTACGTCTCTGTTCCTCTGTTATTTCTACTGGTTTCTGGGTGACAAGAACACCGTGAGTTTACTGTGGTGTTTAGGCTGCTTTCTGTCGCGGTGGTTTGAGCTGCGTAGCATTTAGCATGGCTGGCTAGTGGTTAGTAGACTGGTGCTAGTGGTGTTAGCATTTAGCATGGCTGGCTAGTGGTTAGTAGACTGGTGCTAGTGGTGTTAGCATTTAGCATGGCTGGCTAGTGGTGTTAGCATGGCAGCTAACAGCTCACTGACTGGACCGCCTGGTTGTTTTAGTGAATTGTATTAATTCACAATGTGCATTAATGTCGGGGCTCAGTGACTGGCTGGCTGCAATGGACAGCTTGTATGTTCTAGTCAATTATGATATCGCATCACAATGCATTGCTGGTAGTAAAACCACAGACCAGCTACAGCTCAGCTCCCTGGCTGGAAAGCTTGTATGTTTTGAGTGAATTGTATTATATCGCATCAATGTGCATTGATGTCATTGCTGGTAGTAAACCACAGACCCGCTACAGCTCAGCTCCCTGCCTGGAAAGCTTGTATGTTTGAGTGAATTGTATTATATCGCATCAATGTGCATTGATGTCATTGCTGGTAGTAAACCACAGACCCGCTACAGCTCACTGGCTGCAGTGGACAACTATTCTATCATATCTCTCAATGTGCATTGATTGATTGTCGTTGGTAAGCCACAGACCAGGTGTAATTCTACCTACAATAATGTATACCTGGTTCAGCTACTGATAACTGGTCATTTCCACAGGACATCACTGTCACCTGACATTAGCTAACTCACTAGTTTTAAACACTTTTCATATCAAGGTCCGTTATTTATTCAGTGTTTGAGCCACGGACCACCTGATATTTATCCTCTCGGACCCTTTTGATTTAGCCTCTCAGACCCAAAACTAAAGAATATGATGTCGTTGGATAAGATTTTGTCCACTAGTCCATGCTGTATTGATGTTGGTACCATTAGGAGAGAACAGGCAAACTATGCTCTCCTGTGTCACCATGGGAGCCCTCGGACCCCTCACTAAACCCTAGATGTAATGTCATGTTGTAGTGATGACTTTCCCTCTGCTCTCCTGTCCTCTCCAGTCACCATGGGAGCCCTCGGACCCCTCACTAAACCCTAGATGTAATGTCATGTTGTAGTGATGACTTTCCCTCTGCTCTCCTGTCCTCTCCAGTCACCATGGGAGCCCTCGGACCCCTCACTAAACCCTAGATGTAATGTCATGTTGTAGTGATGACTTTCCCTCTGCTCTCCTGTCCTCTCCAGTCACCATGGGAGCCCTCGGACCCCTCACTAAACCCTAGATGTAATGTCATGTTGTAGTGATGACTTTCCCTCTGCTCTCCTGTCCTCTCCAGTCACCATGGGAGCCCTCGGACCCCTCACTAAACCCTAGATGTAATGTCATGTTGTAGTGATGACTTTCCCTTTGCTCTCTTGTCCTCTCCAGTCACCATGGGAGCCCTCGGACCCCTCACTAAACCCTAGATGTAATGTCATGTTGTAGTGATGACTTTCCCTTTGCTCTCTTGTCCTCTCCAGTCACCATGGGAGCCCTTAGACCCCTCACGAAACCCAAGATCGTGAAGAAACGTACCAAGAAGTTCATTCGGCATCAATCTGACAGATATGTCAAGATCGCGGTAAGTCTGTGTGAATGAACAATGCATGATGATGACGATCTATATTTTATTGATTTCAATCTGATTCCATGAGGGAAAACTGCAAGGCTGAGTGAGTTCTCAGGAAACATTGAAATATCTACATGGATTAAAGTTCTGTCGCCACAACTGATTTCACTTATTTGGTTTCCTTAGAAGACAAATGTGCGTCTGTGCACCAAATGTCTGTGCAAAAATAGCAGATCTACAAGCTCACAACACGTTGCGGCGTGACGTGTTGTGAGCTTGTAGAGCTGCTATTTTCGCTTACCGGCCTAGTTTTTTAAAGAGGAAAGTATTTGAAGTGATCAAACTAGCACATTCATTCTTCGTAAATAGCAAAACTATTTCATCCTTTCATCTCTGAACCTGAAATGTGACGAGTTTTATTCTGCTTTCTGTTCCAACAGAAAAAACTGACAACCCCAGAATGTAACGTTTTTATTCTTTCTGTATCCCAACAGAAAAACTGGCGTGACCCCATAATGTGACAGTGTATTCTCTGATTCTGTATCCCGACAGAAAAGCTGGCGTGACCCCATAATGTGACAGTGTATTCTCTGATTCTGTATCCCGACAGAAAAGCTGGCGTGACCCCATAATGTGACAGTGTATTCTCTGATTCTGTATCCCGACAGAAAAGCTGGCGTGACCCCATAATGTGACAGTGTATTCTCTGATTCTGTATCCCGACAGAAAAGCTGGCGTAAGCCCCGTGGTATCGACAACAGGGTCCGCAGGCGCTTCAAGGGTCAGATGCTGATGCCCAACATCGGTTACGGATCCAACAAGAAGACCAAACACATGCTGCCCACCGGCTTCAAGAAGTTCCTGATCAACAACATGAAGGAGCTGGAGGTGCTCATGATGAGCAACAAGTACGTGTTTTACTCTGATTACATTGTTCTACTTTTATTACATGATGTGCAACAAGTATGTCCTGGTTTTACTTTGATTACATTGCAGGTTAAACACTCGAGGGCTGTCGCAATTACAAATAATTGCAATTTACAATTTAATTGTGTTGTGGCATTGAACATTGGAACATGAATAAATACACTTCTGTTTGCCTGGTAAAATGGGCTGATATGACAAATGACAAATTTACAAAGATACTACAGACTTATTTTTTTTTATACAGAAATGGCTGATCGTCAAGTTTATTTTAAGGCCAGTCCACATCAATGCAACCAGTTGTAACTTGTGTCCAGTTTCATCGGTCTGGACTGACCGGTGCTTTGTAGTAGAAGTTGCATTGGTTGCTGTGCACTTGCTGGCCTTTATGTGGCCAAAATTGCGTTTAACTTGATTGTGACGGCAACATTAATCTTTAAATGAAATCCAAAAAGTTTGACAATCTGCCGGCCCCATTTAAGGCACATGGTGTGTCAAAGTATGTGATGTATTACCATGTGTTCTTGCTTACTGTAAATCGCTCTGGATTAAGCTAAATGCCTAAATTGTAAAAGTATTCTAAAATAGACAAATATAGCACAAGATGGTTCAAAACCTCAGCAATTGTGTATAGTCTGCGTTACGTTTTTTGGTGAAAGTCATCAGGCTTTCTGCTTTGCAAGCAGGAGTAAGAAAGTTGACGCAACGTGCAAATTAACTCGGCCTCCAGCTTGACGTGTAATCTTAACCTAACGTAGCATACGATCAGAGATCTGTCTGGTGACGTCTACATTCAGTAAATGGGTTAAAACTAGCAGGGATACAGAATAACATGGCATGGTAGCAGCAGGATCTGTTTTCACTAAGAAGTCAGAAGGGCCTTTGATTGATGCTGTTGGTTGGTCTGAACCGTTACAGGGTGGTGGTGGTGGTGGTGATGCATACGAATTAATTGTGATGTTAGACTTGTGTGCAACAGCCACCAGTAGGCCATAACAGCCACCAGTAGGCCATAACAGTCTTGTGTGCAACAGCCACCAGTAGGCCATAACAGTAGGCCATAACAGTCTTGTGTGCAACAGCCACCAGTAGGCCATAACAGCCACCAGTAGGCCATAACAGTCTTGTGTGCAACAGCCACCAGTAGGCCATAACAGCCACCAATAGGCCATAACAGCCACCAGTAGGCCATAACAGTCTTGTGTGCAACAGCCACCAGTAGGCCATAACAGCCACCAATAGGCCATAACAGTCTTGAGTGCAACAGCCACCAGTAGGCCATAACAGCCACCAGTAGGCCATAACAGCCACCAGTAGGCCATAACAGTCTTGTGTGCAACAGCCACCAGTAGGCCATAACAGTCAGTCAGTGCACACTTAACCCACTTACACCTGGGGTAACCTATACGTTGTTATACCTTTCATTGCCGGGAGCTACCTCTGTCAACATTCTTTTTAATAAGAAGTTGGACGGTTGTCAGAAAACCTTCGGTTAGGTTTTAGAATCTGCCTCGGGTCTAAATGGGCTTAACGTATAGCATGCAGACATACTAATGTTCACTTCCTGTCAGTGTCCTGTTGTGCATTAGTAATGGAACAAAGCCACTGAAGTGGACTGTATTTATCATGAAGATCCAGTAGTTAACGACCCTCTCCTCTGCTCTCTCTCTTTAGGACCTTCTGTGCAGAGATCGCCCACAACGTCTCCTCTAAGAACAGGAAGCTGATCGTTGAGAGAGCGGCTCAGCTCGCCATCAAGATCACCAACCCCAACGCCAGGCTGCGCAGCGAGGAGAACGAATAGATTATCTCACTCATTATTATTTTCACAATAAACACAAAAAAGGTCTTTAAAAATGTACAAACTGCTTACAGATTGTTCTTTTTGTTTTTTCCATACAATGTTAGTTTATTTGTGATATTGGACGTTGTTGTGGTTACCGGGGATACTAAAGGTCTCTAAATGCCAGGTCTGGAGAATTGAGAATTTGTAAGACATATGGAAGTGAAATAAATTATTGTCCCTAAAAGGTGAGCCAGACAACGTTTAGGCTCTTTACAGCAGACGCATCATTTACAATTACTCTAAAGCTGTGTTTTAAAGAACTCCTTGGTAATATTTTGGTCAAATTTATATCTGAAACTAAAATGTTAATCCTACATTCACATGGCATGCAGAATGCTACTTTATGCTTCACTGATGATGACAGTCATGTTGTGATGCGTAAACGCACTGCAGCTCTAAGGAATTCAATCTGCGTAAACGCACTGCTGCATCTCTAAGGAATTCAATCTGCGTAAACGCACTGCTGCATCTCTAAGGAATTCAATCTGCGTAAACGCACTGCATCTCTAAGGAATTCAATCTGCGTAAACGCACTGCATCTCTAAGGAATTCAATCTGCGTAAACGCACTGCATCTCTAAGGAATTCAATCGGATCATTTTCATGCATGCATATTTTAGAATAAAATGTACCAGGAGTTTTCCTTTTAAACATGTTGAACCTTCTGTACTTGGGGAAACTAATACCTGGCCAGGGTCTTACCGTGTTGCGCCGAATATAAGACGACTGATTATAAGACCCATTTTTCAAGATTCATTTGTGGAAACATATATTCCCTGATTATAATACCACCCTTTTTTTTAGGATATTTTGGAAAAACTCTTCTCTTCAGGCCAATGGGGTACCTATTTTAATATATTTTGTAATATATATATATATATATATATAAATAAAATTTACTTAGTATTTTCAATGTTTAAACTATAAAGGAGACCAAGGGAGTACTTGGTCTTCTTTATAACTGGTAAATGGTGCATTTATATAGCGCCTTTCTCCAAGGTGCTTTACATAGATTGTGCATTCCATTCACACACACATTCACACACCGATTGCGGCGGAAGCCATGCAAGGCACCAACCAGCACATCGGGAGCAATTTGGGGTTCAGTGTCTTGCCCAAGGACACTTCGACATGTAGACAGGAGGAGCCGGGATTCGAACCGCCGACCCATGGATCATTGGACGACCTGCTCTACCTCTTGAGCCACAGTCAGTTTAAACATTGAAAATACTAATTAAGTCAATTTTATTTATATAGCATCTTTCACGAGCACTCGCAAAGTGCTTTAAATGCAAGACAACGAAAACAAAGCAGATAGAAATTGCTGTACAATTCAACTCAAACAAAAATGACAATACAGGCATGAAGAATCAATAAATATAGGATAAATCAGCAAATGCAGGTTGAACCATCCACAAAATTAATGCTTGTTCAAAGAGGAACGTTTTAAAGATGTCCACAGGGTGCAAGTCTCAGGGCTAGTGGAAGAGCATTTATTTATATTAAATAGCCCCGGCCCATGCTCGTACATGTGCTGTTTGTCCCCTGGTTGAATTATTAGGATGCTACTGGTGGAGATCAAAGTGGTTTCTTCCAACTTGTTTTTTACCCCCATAACTTGAGAGAGAGATTCTGTTTCCTCTTCAGACAACATAGTAAGGGCATTTTATCAGGTATTTGACCAATCTGGGAACTAAATCGTTACCAAGAAATGTCTTCACCAATGTGTTTCTAAAGGTGTCTAATAACATGTACTAAAAGTTTGAAATTCAACTCCCGTGGGAAAGTTGAGTTATTAGCATAATATGTGACCATACCCATAACATCCTGTATAAGGCAAAAAAGTCTAAATTTCATCATTCTTTAAGTAGCATGTGACATATGAAACTAGGGTGATTTCATGATTCTGAATCCATTCCAAGCATTGTGCTGACCTCATCACGTTTGTGTGGCCGTTTTCCTCCCAAGGAGTGTTCTTTTTGCAAAACTAATGCTTGGAATGGATTCAGAATCATGCAAACACCCTAGTTTCATATGTCACATGCTACTTAAAGAATGATGAAATTTGGACTTTTTTTCCTTATATAGGATGTTATGGGTATGGTCACATATTATGCTAATAACTCAACTTTCCCACGGGAGTTGAATTTCAAACTTTTAGTACATGTTATTAGACACCTTTAGAAACACATTGGTGAAGAAATTTCTTGGTAACGATTTAGTTCCCAGATTTTCATAGATTTCTCTTACTAACAGAAGCCATCCTCCCTGAGAGAGATTGTGTTGCCTCTTCAGAGAACAGAAGCTTTATGTTGCCTCTTCAGTGAATGTTTCCTCTCCAGAGAACAGAAGCCATCCTCCCTGAGAGAGATTGGGTTTTCTCTCCAGAGAACAGAAGCCATCCTCCCTGAGAGAGATTGTGTTGTCTCCAGAGAACAGAAGCCATCCTCCCGGGGAGTCTGTGTGTTTCCATTGCATTGCGTTCTGGCAGCCAGCCTTTCTCCCTCCTCTCCATCTGCCCACGTAGAGAACACTGCCATGCAGGGATGATTCTGTCACAGCAAATGTTTTAAACTCAAATCTTTGCTTCTGGAGGAGGGGGGGAAGGGAGGGTCCCTGGAACAACATTTTCAGATGTGGGTTGGAGGCCACTGATATAGAAACATAGGTTTTTCCAGATAAGTGTCATGATTTAGAAGTCTAGAAGACATTTTGTAGAATCCAAATGGTTTAAAATGAAATGTGTAGTCTAGAGTGTGTGCATCTTTCCTGATTTGAAAGTATCCTCCATTCCATCCAGCCGCCCACTCTGTAGAGTGTTTGCATCTTTCCTCCTGATTTGAAAATATCCAGTCTATTCCATCCACCCGCCCACTCCTCCTCCTCCTGGGCTGGCTCTGAAGGACAGACCCAGGAGGGTTCTTGGATGTTGTCCAGACTCCAGACAGCAGGAGGAGAGGAGAGGAGAGGACCGGTGGTTCAGAAAGATGCCATGCTGAAAAGGACGAGGAGGACTTAGAGTTAGAAGAAGAATCCTGACATGAACATCATGTCAGCTAGAGTCCTGCTTGGGACGGGGCGCGCTAAAGCCAAACTCTTCTCCCAGACAGGAGAGGAGAGGAGGAATACAGGGCTATGGGCTGGAGGAGGAGAGGAGAGGAGGAATACAGGGCTATGGGCTGGAGGAGGAGAGGAGAGGAGGAATACAGGGCTATGGGCTGGAGGAGGAGAGGAGAGGAGGAATACAGGGAAGAGGAGAAATATGTTCTCTTTTTCTGTCAGGTGTCGCCTCGGCATCATCAGAGGCAGGACCAAAGGTAAGACAATAAGGCGATTAGACATGTATATAGATACCGATATCTATTAGACATGTATATAGATACCGATATCTATTAGACATGTTTATAGATACCGATATCTATTCATATTAATGTATACAGTATAATCAGACTGTATAGGCCTATTGTTTGAATAGTTTATCAGACAGAATAAAGTACAGTCCAATAGGCACTGAAAAAGCTGCTTGCGGTCTTGTTTCCATTCTGGTCCTGTGCAATCAACTCATAGACATGACATTAATAATAACAGCAACATTCAATATACACATTTAATATTTTGTTGCATGTTGGACAAATTCTTCTTATATTATTATTTTTGAGTGGTGTAAACAACTCCTACGACTGGCTTTGTTAGTTTACATGTCTGTCTGTCTGTTCGTAAAAAATGAGCACGGTTGCTATGGTCACCCAGTTCACACGGGTGTGATTTCATTACGTCAGACATTACGTCAGACCACAGCTGATCAGTCTATATAAGACCTTACACCACTCAGTTCACACGGGTGTGATTTTTTAACAATTGTGTAACTTACGCTGTCACTTATTTGATGACATGGATTTGGGAACACTTCTGTAGGTCTACGAATCCATCCATGCACACCAAATGATTATAATAAGTATGAAAGGATTGTTTTAAAATGAATGTAAGACTGAGATTTAAGCCAAGTTCCCTGATCAGGCAGGGTGAGATCACATTAGATACATGTTGTCTCTCTGCTGTTAACAGTAGGTTCTATGTTCAGATCCCAGGCCAGGCAGGGTGAGATAGAATACATCTTCCTGCTGTTAACAGTAGGTTCTATGTTCAGATCCCAGGTCAGGCAGGGTGAGATAAGTCTCTGCTATCAACAGTAGGATCTGTAGCTCCATGAGTGGGAGTTGAATGAAGGAATGAGTCATTATAGAATGGAGACAGCCTTCAGCTTCTCTTCAATACTAGGCCTTTATAAGCTTTAGGCATTCTACAAACAGTCAACCTATTTTAACATCCATGCAGCATATTGTAATCTTTACTATAAGGCCTTTTGACCTGTATATATATTATATATAATCTGCTGCTGGCTGATTTGATTGGGTTTTACTTTTAGTCATTTTTAGCTCAGCAATGTATACTCTTGGTGTAATTACAGGAGATGCCCACAGGATGACAGTGTTGTCCGTGTCATTGATGACTTTTAGACAGGGCTGTTATTTCTTTGTAGTCGTGCTTTTTTTCCTTGTTTGTTTCTTATGACACGAAAATAATATCACTTAAAAACTGGAAAAATATCAATTGAGTTTAAAAACAGAACCATGCAGCGCCATGTTGGTTGGTTGCTACAGATTAGACCAATAGACGGTGTTTCTCCATCCAGGTGTGATTAATGTAATTTAATGTGATTAATTAATGAATCCACCTGAGTTAGTTGAGCAGGACTTAATTCACCTGAGTTAGTTGAGCAGGACTTAATTCACCTGAGTTAGTTGAGCAGGACTTAATTCACCTGAGTTAGTTGAGCAGGACTTAATTCACCTGAGTTAGTTGAGCAGGACTTAATTCACCTGAGTTAGTTGAGCAGGACTTAATTCTGAGTTAGTTGAGCAGGACTTAATTCTCGCCTGATATCCGATAAAAACATTGAGGTAAGTCTGTGTTTCTACGTTTAAATGCTCACAATAATGTTTCATGTCTGTGTTGTTTTCCTAATAAAGGTTTGTATGCAGTTTAGGCATTGCATAATTAAACATTTATTTAAAAACAAAAAAAGATAGACCTATTAGTGCACCTTTCAGTGGCGTGACTGCAGATCTATTCTACATGGTGGTTGAATGAGGTTTCATGACCTGCAGCATGTCTCCATGGGGTCCATTTGTCCTGCAGCATGTCTCCATGGGGTCCATTTGTCCTGCAGCATGTCTCCATGGGGTCCATTTGTCCTGCAGCATGTCTCCATGGGGTCCATTTGTCCTGCAGCATGTCTCCATGGGGTCCATTTGTCCTGCAGCATGTCTCCATGGGGTCCATTTGTCCTGCAGCATGTCTCCATGGGGTCCATTTGACCTGCAGCATGTCTCCATGGGGTCCATTTGTCCTGCAGCATGTCTCCATGGGGTCCATTTGATGCAGCATGTCTCCATGGGGTCCATTTGTCCTGCAGCATGTCTCCATGGGGTCCATTTGTCCTGCAGCATGTCTCCATGGGGTCCATTTGTCCTGCAGCATGTCTCCATGGGGTCCATTTGTCCTGCAGCATGTCTCCATGGGGTCCATTTGTCCTGCAGCATGTCTCCATGGGGTCCATTTGACCTGCAGCATGTCTCCATGGGGTCCATTTGTCCTGCAGCATGTCTCCATGGGGTCCATTTGATGCAGCATGTCTCCATGGGGTCCATTTGTCCTGCAGCATGTCTCCATGGGGTCCATTTGTCCTGCAGCATGTCTCCATGGGGTCCATTTGTCCTGCAGCATGTCTCCATGGGGTCCATTTGTCCTGCAGCATGTCTCCATGGGGTCCATTTGTCCTGCAGCATGTCTCCATGGGGTCCATTTGTCCTGCAGCATGTCTCCATGGGGTCCATTTGATGCAGCATGTCTCCATGGGGTCCATTTGACCTGCAGCATGTCTCCATGGGGTCCATTTGTCCTGCAGCATGTCTCCATGGGGTCCATTTGTCCTGCAGCATGTCTCCATGGGGTCCATTTGTCCTGCAGCATGTCTCCATGGGGTCCATTTGATGCAGCATGTCTCCATGGGGTCCATTTGACCTGCAGCATGTCTCCATGGGGTCCATTTGTCCTGCAGCATGTCTCCATGGGGTCCATTTGTCCTGCAGCATGTCTCCATGGGGTCCATTTGATGCAGCATGTCTCCATGGGGTCCATTTGACCTGCAGCATGTCTCCATGGGGTCCATTTGACCTGCAGCATGTCTCCATGGGGTCCATTTGACCTGCAGCATGTCTCCATGGGGTCCATTTGACCTGCAGCATGTCTCCATGGGGTCCATTTGACCTGCAGCATGTCTCCATGGGGTCCATTTGACCTGCAGCACGTCTCCATGGGGTCCATTTGTCCTGCAGCATGTCTCCATGGGGTCCATTTGACCTGCAGCACGTCTCCATGGGGTCCATTTGACCTGCAGCACGTCTCCATTTGACCTGCAGCACGTCTCCATGGGGTCCATTTGTCCTGCAGCATGTCTCCATGGGGTCCATTTGACCTGCAGCACGTCTCCATGGGGTCCATTTGACCTGCAGCATGTCTCC